>NC_142173.1:48822567-48886580 GCF_029865625.1 Vigna umbellata | reverse complement strand
GGCTCTTCAATTGGCAGATAGGTCTCTTAAATATCCATGTGGAGTGGTGGAAGACGTGTTGGTGAAGGTTGACAAGTTTGTATTCCCAGTAGATTTTATTGTAATGGAGATGGAAGGAAACAGTGATGTACCTCTCATTCTGGGGAGACCTTTTATGAAGACTGCTAGAGTTTTAATTGATGTGGAAAATGGCAAGCTTAAATTGAGAGTTCATGATGAAGAAGTCACCTTTGATGTATTTAAAGCCATGACGTGTCCAAATGATGATAAAGCATGTTTCCAATTTGACGAACTTGATGAAATCTGTGTGATGCAAGAAGGGATGGTGCAGTATGTTTCTCCATTCACTAGTGGAAAAATAACATTCTATAACAAGACATATTATAACGTAGTTATGAAATCAGTCATAATATCGAATGCGGTGGCAAACTTGTAAATAATTTCAAAACATATTATAACGGAGTTATGAAAATCAGTTATAGTATAAAACGCGGTGGCAAACTTGTAAATAATTTCAAAACATATTATAACGGAGTTATGAAAGTCAGTTATAGTATAAAACGCGGTGGCAAACTTGTAAATAATTTCAAAACTTATTATAACGAAATTATAAATATCAGTCATGATATAAAATGCGATGACAAATTTGTAAATAAATTAAAAATATATTATAACGAAGTTATTCACCTATGTTATAATATATGAGTTTGGTAATATATTATGCCTGATGTTCAAAAATTGGTCATAATATCTCTTCATTTCATCTTGTGAAAACCTAACGACTTATTCCTTCTTTCTCGACGCCAATCCTCATCAACCTAACACCACACTTTAGTAGGGTCTTGACTCCATCCACGAGCCGATCTTCACATCTTCATTCAGCATTTCTTCTCTCGCGAGAAACACTCTCATTTCCACAGATTCACTCATTTCACCCTGGCGAGCATCAGAAGCTTCTCACTCTCTCTTGAGAGAGTTCCTAAGCCGTAAGTCTCCATTTCTCTTCACAGATCTGCATTTTCGCTTCACTCATCATCCAACCACATCTACTGCTAGGGTTTCTCACATACCTTCATCTTTTTCGCCTTTACCTTCGATTCCACCAATTGAAACATCATTTTCCACATTTTCTACCGATTATAATCACATTCTACCGATTATAATCCCTTTCCACCGATTAAACGTTGATTTGAAGGATGTTGTTGCGGCCGAGGTTATCGCGGGGAGGGCAGTGGACCTGAAGACGGACTTGGCGAGGTTACAGCACGATTTGATATCGGAGATGACTACGTCAGAGGAGGCGAGGGCGGATGCTTCTGAATTGAGGAAGGATTTAGGGGAGAAGGAGTCGTTGGTTGAGTCTCTGGAGAAGGAACTTACAGCTTTGAAGAAGGTGAAGGCAGAGGGTGAGGTTATGGTTAGGGATTTGGAGAGAAAGATTGGAGTTCTGGAAACCAAGGAAATTGAGGAAAGGAACAAGAGGATTAGGTTCGAGGAGGAGATGAGAGATAAGGTTGATGAAAAGGAGAAGGAGATCAATGGTTTCAAACAGACGTTGGTGGAATTGGAGAAGGTTACTGCTGGGATATACGTCTAGGTAAATAGCTTACTCATTTTATCCTTACGCTGCTCTTTTGATTTCATCTCTAATTGGGATTTTGGTGTGTTGTATACTTTCCGCATGCTAAAAATTGGGGATGAAGGGGACTTTTGTCTTGCTAAAATGTTGACATATGATGATCTTGCTTCCTCAATGAGTGATATTGCCAAACTATTTTTTTGTTCACTGTTTCAACATTTTTTGTCTAAATTAATTTCTGTTTGTTCTTGCTCTAAACTTAGGTCATTAGGACTCCAAGTTATATGTGCCCAGAATCACACCTGGGAGACTTTGTACTGGAAAAATCACTCGTTGAGAATCCAGAATCTAATGCATTGTCTAATTCTTGCTTTGCTGGATCTTATGGATACATAGCCCTAGGTAATAGTTGATTACACCATTGTCTTTTGTTATTCATCTCATTCTTTTGTTATGCAAACTTTTAATACCCAGATGAAATTTTAGTTTAATCTAATCAGAATTTTGTTCCAGAAACCTCTAAGTATCTTGTCCAAGTGTTAACCATGGATTGACATTTCTATGATTTTAGAGTATGCATACTCACTAAAGGGCACAGAGAAAACTGATGTGTACAACATAGGAATGGTGTTTATGGAATTTGTTACTATTAAAATGCCAACAGATGCAGCTCGAGATAGCCATACACTATATACAATGTTAGGAAGTTTCCTTGCAATCGTTACACTCGCTGCATGACATCCTCCACTAGCATTGATCTTAATCTTGCAAGGAAGGAAATGATCATCCTTGGGACACAGTATGCAGGGGAAATGAAGAAGGGTGTCTTTAATGTCATGCACTATCTCATGCCTAAGCGCCAAATCCTATCCCTGCACTCTGGCTGCAACATGGGAAAAGCTGGGGATGTTGCTCTCTTTTTTGGACTCTCAGGTATAACTCTGTTGGATCATCAAATAAGTGTTAGAACCAGAAATTTACCAGTCTTGTTACACAGAACTTTCGTATTCCAGAAATGGATTTTGTCCTCTTCCATTTTGCAGCACTAATTAATGGACCTTTTTTCTACAATTGTTCATATTAGGTACTGGAAAGACCGCTCTGTCCACGGATCATAATAAGTATTTAATTGGAGATGACGAACACTGTTGGAGTGAGAGTGGTGTCTCAAACATTGAAGGGGGTGCTACGCCAAATGCATTAATCTGGAGAATGTTGTCTTTATTGTAAATGTTTTATTAATAACTCGCCTTTTTAGCTCTTTTTACGCATTAAGAAAATTATATTGGCAGAGCTTGAAACTTTTTGTATATATAACGTAGAAATAAACTTTATATTCATATATATATATATATATATATATATATATATATATATATATATATATATCACTTACCATTATTTTCATTATGGTTAATAAAAATATTTTTAGCAATATAGTGTTAAAAATTGAGCATCATTGTTTGCCTTTTACTAATAATTAGTGTTTATCTACTCTAGTTGTATTTAGTATTCGTTAAAAGTCTATATTAAGGTAGAAGCTAATTAACTAATACTATTATATTTTCATAGCATGTGCATTTGATTTTAAAAATATGAATACTAATTATTTACCGATTTTAAGGATGAAACTTAAAAAATCCAACCTCAATTTGCAAAACTCCTGATGCAGATAGTTCATTTGATTTGCACTATATTTGGAGCATAAACAATAAAGTGGACTAAATTACAGGAAAAATTGGAGCATAAAAACATGATAAGTAGTTAGTTATAAATCAATTTTTATTGTAATAACAAATTATTACAATAAAAAAATTGTAATAATCAATTTTTTTTAAAAAAAAAAAACATATATTATAACGTACTAAGTCATGTACGTTATAATATCTTTCGCGCATATTATAACCGATTTCAGAAACTACGTTATAATATGTTTAAGCTATTATAACGTAAATTTCTGCTACGTTATAAAATAGGCAGACTTATTATATCGCCCAGAACTATATCTTTAGTAACTACGTTATAATAGGTCATTTTTGTACGTTATAAAATGTCATTTTTCCACTAGTGATTAGAGAAAACTCTTATTGATGCTCGTGAAGATTTAGATGAAGAAGAGAAATTAATTATTGTCAGATGCATTTAAACCTAAAATCAATTGTTAACAAGTCTTAAATAATCAACAAATCATATAGCTAACTAGGCCGTGAGTCCTTTGGGAGAACGATACTTGGTCTTACCGAGTTTTATTACTTGATACGATTCGGTCACACTTGCCGATTGTTAAACAAGTTTGTGGCGCCGTTTTTCGGTGTTCATAAATTTGTCATCAGGTTACACTAAAATCACAAACTAAATAGTTAAGAATTTAGATCATTCAATAACATAGAAAGTGAATTAGAAACTATAAATGACTTACAACCTTTGGATACAAAATTTGAACCAGTTGACCACGAGATTTACCAATAACTCTGTACAGATTGAAAACACAAAGTATAATTAATATGACTATTTTATCATAAAAGTTGAAGGTGAACATCAAATTCAAAGTCATTTTTGGAGAAACACTTACCCTTGAAGCATGGTTCTCAAGTCATTTTTCATCCTCCTGTGCAACGAACAAAACCATATAATTTTACATTATTTGGGAATGATGACCATCAGCTGCCAGTGCGACCTATCACGAAGGACAAGTAGTTATTAAACTAATTAAGGAAACTATAATAATGAACTGACCACATATAACAACACCTACCCCTCAATGTATGGCACAAGGTATACGTCTCTTTTTGACTCATCCATCCATGTTTGCAAATAATGTTGTCTGTTTTGAAGTGTGTTACCAGATGGTTGAATGGTCTGAGGTTCAACAAATTCGTACATGGAAGACCGACCTTGGTCTACAACGATTGTGTCCATGTACCTAAAACAACAATGTTAAGTTGTTAGAAACTATAACAATGTAAATAAAAGTAATATGAAAGACCAAATTGACTATCTTACATGCACCACAGCTGAATGATGGAAATATTCAACATCCTGTCTCCCCAAATCACCTCCAATGCATTAGAGAATGTGATATAAACTGGCACATGTGGGGGAAGACCAAATACTCTCAAATCCCAGTATAGTTCTAATGATGCTTTCTTCAATCTAGGTAATTTTGTCATTAACTTTGATAGAGGATCATCCTCCGCTTCAGCCATCTCATCATCTTCATGTATGACTGTATCATGAATTGGCTGCTTCTGAGGACGTGTGAACTAAAGATAAGAATTTATGTCAAAGCGTTATCAACAATTATTTGAAGAATAAACATAGAAATACTAAGGAAAAAGACATTATACCTGTGGACTAGCGATGTGGGACATGATCAATGCTCTAGGCCAGGAAATAAATGATCCTATGGCCTCCCCCACAAAGTTAATTTCTGGAGTAGGTACAGGCACCTCAGCCTGGGGATCCCGAACCTCGTCAATGGTCACACGCACGTGCTGGGGTAATATGGCAACACCATGAATGGTCTGCCCTCCCTCAAGCACTCATCCGACAACCACAATGCGTGGGGGATCCCCATCAACCAACAGCTTATATTGACTACTATACTGAGTGGGGTCTACAACAGAGCATGATCCTCTAGTGCTGACACGAGGTAGTGTGGGAGTTTCATCGGCCCCCATGTTGCCTTGCGTCATGGAATGCAGCTTTTCTTCAAGCGCTCTTTGTATTTGTTTTTGTTCTTGTAGCTGCTCCATGAATCGTTGCTCCATTAATCTCATGCTTTGGTTGAGTCTTTCCTCCCACTGAAGATCCATCTGCCTCAGTGTCTCCTGACTCATTGATTGGGGGGTTTTCTGTGTAGGGCCAAAGTAATCATGAAGACCAATCGCGCAGGAACTCCACGTACACGTCCTGGGTGCTCGGGCCTTCCAATGGTCGTTGTTAGAATGTCGTCCCTACCTTAGCCATCAAAAGTGCCCTGAGTCTGCTGCTCAACCAACTCATCCTGCACATAAAAAAACCAAGTTACTTAGAAGACGTGCTGTGATAGATACACAATCAAATAACTGCTTATAATTTGAACTTACAATTCTCTGTGAGATCAAGGCAGCTGAGGAAGATGTCATGTTCCCATCAAATTTAGTATGAGAAGCCTTCCACAGCTCGTACCTAGCAGGTGCAGGTGCTAGGTCCGGTGACTCAAGTCCCAAGGCATCTGCTCTAGACTTTCTCAGTTTCTTCTCCAGTTTTGCATATCCACCTCGTGATAACAAGTGGGGTGCGTCGTTTAGCCTTTGTCTTTCTTGGGCGGCTAACCTTTTACCCTGTGATACCATGTATATAAATAAGTGTAAAATCATAAAAACTCAATGAAAGACGATCTTAAGAAACATACCTTCCATTCCTCAGACTCTCTAGATGCACGAAACTGCATCCAATCCTCCTCTGTGAATGTATATTGCTGACAGGGATTTTCATGTTACCTGTCTCCAAAGACATATAGTCGTGTCAGCCTTGTCTTGAAATCCCTCCATCTTATCGCTATATGCGATAACACTTTCTTTCTAATTTGTATTGTGTTTGGAATATCAAAATGTTGCTGTTTAAAACAAAAAACTTGTTATTCCAAAAGAAAACATAAAAGATAAGTATATCACAAATTGCATGAAGTATAAACATACCTGAATATCTTGCCATAAGAGGTTCTTGTCGACCTCTGGGACGTCATCCCAACATGCATGAAGGATAGAGACATGACTTTTTGCTAACTTACCCAAATAACTCCTAAACCTATCAGCATTTGGCCCTGATGGATGACTTGCTCTGGGGTTGATGTCAACATGCCTCCTCTGACCATCCACGCGTCCAGATGTCACATCTGCCACTCGGGTGACGCCTCGTCCGCGTCTGCTCTTTCCCGATCCTGAGTCTGAGGCCGACATACCTAAAAAATTAAACAACGTTAGTGATAATTCAATTATGATGAACATACATATAAAGTCAATAAAAGTGAAAATATCAACCTATTAATTAATTGTTTTTCCCAAATGCCTTCGTTGTGATCACTACGAATTGCCTGCATGACATCGGCAACGTCATCAACTGGGTCTTCAGTGGGTCTACATGCAACGAGTGTTGTCTCAAGTATATCAAGAGAATCGTCATCATCATGTCCATGCATGTTTTTTCCTTCTAAAACCACTGACCATTTGTTATTCGCTGGATCATTTACGTAGAATATTTGTCTTGCTTGACTAGCCATGATAAATGGTTCATCAGTGTAATTCATCTTGTTCAAGTCTACCAATGTGAAACCAAGGTCATCCATCATGACACCACAATTTATATCAACCCATTTACACTTAAAAACTGGGACTCTAAAAGTGACGTAATCAACTTCCCATATTTCTTGTATTATTCCAAAATAACTGATGGATGCTATGATTGGATTTTTGTCTTTAGAACTAGCAAAGTGCACAGCCTCAGCTTGTAGTGTGACGCCACTATTTTGAACTCTGCTTTTGTCATCTTCTACCTTTGTCTGAAAAGAAATATTGTTTATATAGTACCCACCATATGTAATGACATATGTGTTCGGCCCACGAGATAACCTCAATAAAGTTTCAGAAACATGTGGAGTCGCATAAATCTTTCTCTTAAACCATTGCAAGAAGGTTTTCACATGTTCATTAAGAGGCCATTTTTCACTCATTTTTGGGTTTGCTGCCTTTATTTCATTAACGTGGTCAGAAATGTAAGGAATCACATCAATAGTGTTGTTTAAGACGTACAAATGAGCTTGGTCAATTTCTTTTCTGCTAACACTTTGAATTCTCACACCTCGAACACCCTTACCTTCACATTTTCCTTCATGTCTGCTCTTGGGAAGACCGACGGGTTCACAAGATGGCATATAACTTGAACAAAATTCAATGGCTTCTTCTGCAACATATCACTCTATGATTGAAGCTTCTGGTCTATACTGATTCTTGACATATCCCTTTAAGATCTTCATGTATCTTTCAACTGGGTACATCCACCTTAAGAAGACCGGGCCACATATTCGAATTTCTCTGACTAGATGAACAATCAAATGTACCATTATGTCAAAAAAGGAAGGTGGAAAATACATCTCCAATTGACATAGTAGTCTTATTCCCTCATTTTCCAATTCATCTAAACCTCGAGGGTCAACAACTTTCTTGCAAATGGCATTAAAGAAAAAACTCAGACGTGTCAGAATACTCCTAACAGAATGAGGTAATATGTCTCGAATAACAACAGGTAACAATTGTTGCATCAATACATGACAATCGTGAGACTTTAAACCAACTAGCTTTAAGTCTTGCATAGACACAAGGTTACTGATATTTGAAGAATAACCTTGCGGAACCTTCACACTTCTTAAACAGTTACAAAAACTTTGTTTTTCTTTTTTGGAAAGTGTGTGACAGGCTGGGGGCAGATAGGTGCGTCTTCTTATTATCTGTGGATGTAACTCAGATTGGATTCCCATGTCAGCCAAATCTTGTCTTGCTTTAATTCCGTCTTTGCTCTTCCCTTTGACGTTTAATAAAGTTCCGATGACACTGTCACAAACATTTTTTTCAACGTGCATCACATCAATACAATGTCTAACATCAAGTTCACACCAATATGGAAGCTTAAAAAATATCGATCGTTTCTTCCAAATGTTCTTTGCAGAGGTACTTTTATGATGTTTTCCAAACACAATGTCAATGTTTTTGACTTCATTGTACACCTCTTCATCATTCCGGGGTCTTAACACAACCTCATCCTCAGCACTTCCATTAAATGCTTTTTTCAATCTACGATAAGGATGATTACGAGGAAGAAATTTTCGATGTCTTGTATATACCGTCTTCTGACCATGCTTCAACTGAAGGTAACTAGTGTTTTCTTCACATATGGGACATGCGAAATGACCTTTAACACTATAACCGCTCAAGTTTCCATACGCTGGGAAATCATTTATAGTGCAAAACAACATTGCACGCAAACGGAACTGTTCCTGAACATGTGAATCAAACACGTTGATGCCTTCTTCCCACAACAATTTCAAATCATCAATTAAAGGTGTTAAGTAAACATCAATGTCATTTCCAGGTTGTCTAGGACCCGATATCATCATAGACAACATCACATATTTTCTCTTCATGCACAACGAAGGAGAAAGATTGTAAATCATCAACATAACTGGCCACGAACTATGTTTGCTACTTAAGTTTCCATAAGGATTCATACCATCAGTTGCAAGTGCAAGCCTTAAGTTTCTTGGATCTGCACCAAATTCAGGGAATTTGTCATCAATCTTTTTCCATTGTGGAGAATCAGCACGGTGTCGAAGAAGATTATCGCACTTTCTTTCGTTAGAGTGCCATTTAAGGTTCTTTGCATCTTCTTTAACAGAGAACATATGTTTGAACCTAGATATTATAGGCAAATACCACATCACCTTAGCAGGTGCACCATCATTACCTTCATTACCAGTGACTTTGTCAGATTTCTTTTTAAAACGGGATAAACCACATGTTGGACAATACTTTAACGAAGCAAATTCCTTTGTGTACAAAACACAATCATTAGGACAAGCATGTATCTTTTGATATTCAAGACCCATTGGACATAAAAAATTTTCGGCCTCGTAATTACGAATAGGTAGAGTATTATTTTCTGGAAGCATCTCCTTCAACAACTCCAACAATTCGGTGAAACTTTTATCGGTCCATCCATTCCTTGCTTTTAAACTAAACAACTTTAAAGTTGAAGACAGACGTGTAAAGTTCGAGCATCCTTGGAACAATGGTTGCTCTGAATCATTAATAAGAGAATCATACAAATTAGCCCTTCCAAAATTATCTTCACCGACATCACGTATCATGTCCTCTAAATGGTCACTCATCCATTCTTCCACATAATCCGTTCCTTGTGACATAATAGGCTGCTCAAGTACTTCTCCATGCCAAGTCCAAACGGTATAAGTCCTCATTATGCCATACATGAATAGATGGTCACGCACATTGCCTAAGTCTTGCCGTATTTGATTAAGACAACGGACACAAGGACAAAAATATGTCCAGTTGACAGACTTAGCATTTTGTTCAACGTATTGCAAGAACTTCGAAACACCCTTATCATATTCTTCACTGATGCGACGTTCGTTCATCCAGCTTCGATCCATACTATGTTCGTAAAATCATTAGTTCAAGTTTTTTAACTCTCAGAAGGTTAGGCCCTACCCATTCAAAAAAATTAATTTTCATAATTTGCTCAGACACATGCATTGAAGTCTACATCATAAAATTGATAAGATTTCGGCAGCATTTCACATTGGTCTCCGAAATACACGAAATGAGAGTAGTCAACGATGACCACAATCAAATATGCATCCAGAGAACAACACAAGTACTGAACCAAAATTTTATCAATCTTATCCATAAACTCCAATTGACATGTCATTGCAAATTATGAAAATTAATTTTCTCAAACTGTCCAATCGGACAATTCAAAATTTAACACAAACGATTAAAAGATTAATCGTTTGTGTTAAATTTCAAACGGGAACTAAGTGTCACTCAATGATTTGATACTTATAATAACACAACTAATACATGCATATTCAAAAGCCAATAACACATGCACACTTTAGAGTAAAACACATGCATACACAAAACCCAATTACATGCATACAAAAATTTTTCAACCAATAAGCTAACCGAAAAAGTAGATTCGAAATGAAAGGGAGGGAAATCGAGGAGGGAACGGCCTAAACCGTAGCCCAAAAACAGTCAAAGAAGCCGCCCAAGAACACGCAAGAGACTGCACAAAAACGGACCGAAAATGATTTTTAATCGGTTCAAATAAAAGATATTTCATCACAGAGCAATGTAATCGGATTGAAAGTCAATTTAAACGGTCCAAAAGAGAGAAAACGCACCTGGAAAATCAATGGCGCAGATAGCGTTCACGGGGAAGACGATGAACAGTGAGCGTAATTGCTCGCGGGTTCGCGTTTCCCATATTAATACTGTTAGACGTCCGGTACTCTGGGGCCCCGACGTCTATAATAGTATAGACGTCCGACCCATCACTAATATGACGTCTTTGGGGATTTAAAATTGATATTCGCGGGGGGTTTTAGACGTCCGTGGTGGGGGGGACGGGCGTCTATAATTTTATAGACGTCCGTGGGAGGGGGACGAACGTTTACGATGCTGAACAACTGAACGTTTCAACTCCCCATGTCAGCCCCTTAAACGTCTGGCGGCTGGGCACATCTCTAAGGACGTGTGTCCTCCCTTTAATAGGGATGGGGTCCACACAATAAAACCCTAGGTCCAAGTCACTAACTTCTAATTTTTGGGTCTAATCTAATTTACCAAAAATTGACCCAAAATATAAGAGTTGATTCAAAAATTCTAAACTACTGAATTACAATTTAATTAATTCAAAAAATGTCTGTCTGGAGAGTCTTGAATTTATTTGGCATTCTTCCTGATGTCCCAAAATGTATTTCCGAAACTTTCCTGCACTTCAAAAATGCACTTAATCAGCTCAGAAAACCCAAATTAGCACAATTACAAATTTCCGATCAAATTAAGCAGAATTCGGAAAACGGGGAAATAACAAACAATTAAACACAATTCCCTGGTTTATTTAAGTGCAATAAACTAAATATAATTCAAGAAATAACGACTCATCATTAATATTGGACAGGTAATAGCTGATGAGATAAGGGTGTGTGCTAACACAACAAACAGCAAAGCACCCTTAGGACATCCTTCTTTAATCACACACCTCTGCAAGATAGATGGGGTGGATACTTCTGCTCCACCATTTGAAAGGCCAAGGAAAGCAATTGATGAGGCTTGCTGAGAGGGTCGCACCTCACACAAAAGTTGTTGCAAAATTAATGCAGTATATTACTAGGAAGTGACTCCTAGGTCGTCTCTCAAGGACCAATTTGGGTTCAGTCTCAGATCAACACGTAGGGGGGGTTTGAAAGTGTTTTTACAAGGAAAATTAAATTAAATTAAAATTGGAGGAAGTTAAAGACAACTACAAAATTAAAAGCTGAAAGGAGAAAACCGAACGGTTCTAACCATAAGTGTTAAAATCGAACGGTGATATAAAAGACCGAACGGTCTAAAGAACTGACCGAACGATGAACTATAAATTGCACAAAAGTGAAAACCATACAGTAATAACATTCAGACCGAGCGTCCTAGCATGAGACGAATGGTCGCTTACAACAACAAACAGACCGAACGGTCATACACGGAAGTATGTCCGAACGGTATTACGTGTAAGCCTACAAGCTAAAGGAAACAAACAAGACAAGTCGAACGGTAATAGTAAAAACTAAAGCACAAGTAAACACCGATCATAGCAAGTAGAAACCGAACGACTAAAGTAACTTAAACAGCAAGGTAAAGGCCGTACGACCCTACAGGTGAACGAACGGTATGAACATTAAGAACGAGCGGTCTCTAAACAACAATTATTATAAGCATGAACACAGAAGTCGAACGGTTCTAAAGAGTGACCGAACGGTAGGCGTAAGCATAAATGAAGGAGCCGTTCGGTCTCTAACAAACCGAACGGTATGACAGTAAAGGCAGAAACAACAAACGTGCAGAATTCAAAACGCAACAGAATCAGAATGCAATTGAACTTAAAACGAAAACAGTAACAGTAGAAGCGAAACTTAAACAGCAGAACGTGAAATTGCAAATGGAAAATGCCCCACAAACATAAAACGCCAATGAACAGTAAAAAAAATGAACTGCAACAGTAAAGGGGACGAAATGCACAGCAGAACGCGACAATAAACACTAAAATGCAAGAGCGAAGAAGACAATGAACAGTGAAATGAAACTGAAAATTGAATGCATCAATGATTTCAACTCTTAAATTGCACTGTAAACAAGATTCAATACATGGAAATGCAAAAGAAATAAAACCTAAACCTCCCCAAAGGGGGAGGAGGAAGAAAATGCTCCCTAAGAACAGGTACGTAGTGGTGGCTGGGAGACCCTTGAGAAATCTGATTTTAGGGTTTTTATATACTCCAAAAGACCAAAATGCCCTTCTAATGGGCTTGCCCTAGTAAATGACCTAAAACGGGGCCAAAGTCCTAAGCTTTGACCCAAAGACCTTGTTAACCGAAACTACATTCTAACAATGACGTGGCCATACTCTTTTAGTCCTAGAATATGATTAATGCTGATAGCGTCATCTGACCGTTCGGTCACAACTAGATGGTCGTTCGGTAAGCAATGGTCTGCAGGCTCAGGAATTAATCGGTGCAGACTTCCTCAGACCGTTCGGTCATAAGTGGGTCAGACATGTTGTATACCGTTCGGTCGGCATGCTGTACATGCTTTTTCTGATCGTTCGGTACAACACAGACCGTTCGGTGTTTCCTACAGTAGACCGTTCGGTGTTTCCTGCAGTAGACCGTTCGGTGTTTCCTGCAGTAGACCGTTCGGCAGATGAAATGCAGCATGTTCAGTAGAGGCTTCCAGCAGTGCTTTCTCAACTCGTTCGGTTGTGACTTTGGCAGACCGTTCGTTGACGCTCGGTTTGAAGGTCGTTCAGTCTCCATGCTTATCGTTCGACCAAGTCATCAGAAGACCGTTCGGTCATGACTCTCAGATAGCTTCGGCGACCGTTCGATCAAGCCTATGTGTGCACTGAATTTTCAAACAGTGAGTGCCCCCTCCGCTTGCTGGACCACTTCTTTTTGCTGGACTCTCTTCTTTCAATTTCTGGACCGTGCGCTGTCTGTGTTTCTTCTTTTCACGCACCACCCCTTTTCTGGAACGTTCTCATGGGCCACCGCACGCTCTCTTTCTTTCCAAGCCACCTGGACAATCCTGGACTTGCAACCCGTCACACCATTTCTCTTTACTGGACACCACCCTCTTCAAAGCCTGCTGGAAAATGCTGGACTTGTGCTTCTGCGTGCACCTCCACTTCTTTGGTACCAATTTCCATTTCTCATTTAATCTCCAAATGTCCCAAAATTTATCCAACAATTTCCCTACAATTAATAATGCAAATAATTAGCTCAAATAATTCAAATTAATTAAAATAAGAATTTTTGATCAAATTAAGCACAATTAGGAAAAATGGGAAAATACTGGACATTTAAGCACAATTCCTTAATTAAATTCGGTACAATAAGCTAAGTGAAATTGAGAAAATATTGACTCATCAAGGCTTATTATAGACAATATTGTGGAGGTGAGGAAGCAGCTCATCCAGTTCCACCACGCCGTACTCGCAGAGAAAGAGGGCAAGCACAGAGTCAGGCATCTGCTGAGACACATGAAGCAGAACCTTTCCAAATGAGGGACATGTACATGTCTCTTATAGGTGCACAGTTATAGTCTATCCACAGAGGGCAGGTGGCCACTGCTGAGATGATTGTTGGAATGTATGATACACCTCCAGCACACAGGTGGACTATGGAGGAGTTTCATAATGTGGTAGCTTGGCTAGAAGAGCAGGTACAAGGCAGCAGAGCTGGAGCAGCTGAAGCTTCAGCTATGGAGATGGATGAAGATGATGCTGATGATGATGATGCATTTGAGGATGCTAAAGATGAGGAAGAAGAGGAGGATACAGATGACAGCTCAAATTGATGAGGAGCTGAGATAGCGTTTACTGATGAATGCTATCATAACTAGAGCAGGACTTATGCTTTTGTTTTGTTCTGAACTTACTTATGTTTTCAGAATAGGGTTTGATGTACTCAATTGAAAACTTTGTCTGTTATGATGGTTTGCTTATGATTGTGATTGTTTGATAAAGTAATGCTTGATGATGCTTTGATATAGATTGTTGTTGAGATGTGCACATTATATGCTTATACAGGTGGTTCACAAGCTTTGTGAACAAATGCATGATGTTATGATTGTGATTATGATATTAAGCAGGATGTGTATGTCAAATATGAATGAGCTGATATGTGACGTTTTGAGCTCTAGAGTTTGTGTGATTGAATGTTATTCCTTTGTAAGCATGAATGACTTTGCCCAGGTTTTCTATGATTGAATTACTTGCTTGTTTGCATCATATGATCAAGGCCATTTGTTGATAACCCTTCTATTAACCAAATTCATAAATTTAGCCCACTAAAAGAGAATACTATGTGTTCTATCCTTTGAACCTCTAGCCTTGAACATGATTTGAAAACCCTTGTTGAAAAGATTTACCTTGAGTTAAGTAGAAAATATTTTGTGGTATTGACAAATGTTCAAGTTTGGGGTTGTTGGAAAATAGAAAGGGAAATTGAAAGCATTGAGCTAAGAGCTAATAATTAAGTATGTGAAAAGAAAAAGAAAAAGAGAAAGAAAAGAAAAGAAAAAGCAAAGCTCAATGCAAAAGAAAGTTGGGAATAAATAAGAATGATGGTGTTTATATGTTTCTCTTAACTCAAGGGTTTTGTGATCTAGAAAAAACAATTTTCTTGTTAGCCCAGCCACGTTATAAGCCATAGAAAAGTCCTTGTGATGATGTTTGCTGGTAAGTGTTTTTGATTGTGGTTAAATGAAAGGCAAAGTTGATTCATTTGACATTGTGATAGTAGAGTGAATGAGTGAATACCTCTTATACACTTGTGTGTTTGAGTGAAACACTTTATCTAGTGAGGAAAGATTACATGAATACATAAGAACATCCATGCTTAGTTGATTGATCATTCATGAAATATAGCATTTGTTGGATATTAAGTGAATTTGTGAACACCAAAGCATGTGCAAGTCTTGATTGAAATCTTTGTCATGGGTTTGATTGAAGTTTCTACTTATCTTGAAAAGAGGATTTTTGAATGAGTAAACCATTATACAAATTAGTAGAAGATTGAGTTACATCTTGTTTGCTTGAGGACAAGCAAAGTTCTAAGTTTGGGGTTGTGATAACAGTTGAAAAACTGTTATTTTCATGCTTAAAATTGATACTAAAAGCAACCTTTAAGACTTAGAAACTAGCTTGAAATCATGCTTTGGGGTATATTTTTAGAAATAAGAGAGCTGGACAGGTTTATGCTTGATTTCAGTGTTTTATGCAGGTTTTAAGGTGAATTTGGTGAAAGAAGTGAAGAAGGATAGAGATGGAATCAGAAAAGACATAAAAAAAGTGCAAAAGGAGAAGCCGCAACTGCCGCTCAGCGGTAGTTTACCGCTGAGCGACACTCAGGCAATCACGGTGGATCCGCTGAGGGGTGAAAAGGCCGTTGAGGGGAGGTGATGAATCAATATTTTATTGATTTCACTTAGTTTATTGTACCGGATTTAATCAAGGAATTGTGCTTGAATGTACTGTATTATCCTATTTTTCCTAATTGTGCTAAATTTGATCGGAAATTCTTATTTTAACTAATTTGAATTATCTGAGCTAATTATTTTACAAGGAAATTGTTGGATAATATTTTGGGACATTTTAAGGTTAATTGAGAAATGGCAATTGAGCCCAATACATCTCAGCTATTTCAATTTTCGCACAGTGCTGCGTGAATGTTGTGTCAACTTGTGTGTCTTCGTTCGAGTTCAATTCTTATCCGTTTTCTATGCAATTTTTTTTTCATAGTTTCGTATGGATGTCTATTTTCACGTATAGTTTTTATTTTGTTCAAATTCGTTCTGTGCTGTTCCCAGTATTTTTTTTACTCCCCTATGTCAGTCCAGTGATTACTCTTTGAGTGTTCTAATATGTTTGCATTGTTTGCTTGCTGTTTAGTACTTGTGGTGGCTGGAATTTATCATTGGACAATGCATCTCATGGCCACAAAAAGAAATTAAATGTGGTTCTAGACTCTTAATTGGAAGCAAAGAGGTTAAGTGTTGGAAGCTTGGGGGTGATTCTCGGACGTAGAGAATGAGCAGAGAGGAGCTGATTTCATTTTTATTTGGGTTTGGAGAGCATTCCACGGCCTAGTAGCAAAAGAAGGGGTGCACTTGGAGAGTATGATGGGCTTTAGGCATTAGCACGTGAAGCAAAGCTCATGTGGCAAAAAGAAGAGCTGGTCCAACAAGCTTGGGGGTGCACACAACAACGACCTTTTTGGAAGCACATGCACTAACATTCCATGGCCTGGTCCAGCATCTAGAAAAGAGATTGCACATCCGTCCAGCAATGAAAAAGAGAGGCAAAAGCAAGGGGCTGGTTCATTAGGGCAGCAACACGTGGGATTTTGGGAATTTGGATCTTTCATTTAAGGGAAGCACACAGCTGAGAGGTGCCGGGTCCTGGAGCTGTTCCAGCCGCAACCTTGAGAGGGGAGGGCTTTTATTTTGGGCAGAGAAGTATGTAAGAAGAATGAACGTGTGTGGGAGCCACCACGGAGCAGAGATGGAGGGCTTTTATTTTAGGCAGAGAAGAATGTAAGAAGATTGAAGCGGTGATTTTATATTGAAGATGCACGGTGATTTATTTTGGAGAAAAAAGTTAACATTTATTTTCTTTCAAGAAAAAGTGACGTTGATCTGAATTTGGAGCAGAGGGGGCTTTATTTTCATTTGGGAATTGCTTTGCTTTGATTTTGTTTAGTTTTAAATAGAAATGTTATGATTCATTTTGTTTTAATGCATGCACCGAGATTTATATATATTATATACATGGAATGAATTTAGCTTTAGTCATATATTTCATTTTCATTGTCATGCATTTTTAAATTGTTGTGTCTTTATGAATATGCGTTGAGGTTGCCGAATTTAGCATTTCACCTTTTAACTCAACATTGCAAAGCATTAAATGATGATTTATCCTTGCCATTCAAGTTGTTCACACAATTTAATTTTGTTTTCGCTCCTTAAAATTAAGCACTTTTTGGAGATTTTCTTTTAATTCCCGCTGGTTTGTGTATTTAATGTGTTGCATTTAAATATCACATCATATGTTTCTTTATTATTTCCTGCATTCTAATTAGTTCACACATCTTGTTTTAGGACAGTTTACTGTTTTCGTTCACTATGTTGTCTATTTTGTTCTGCCTCTTTATTTTCCTGTATTTTCAATTTCCTCACTTGCTTTAGAGACCATGCGGTCTTAATGTAGAACCGTTCGGTCTTCATGTTTTGTTCGTTTATTTCAATGCTTTCAATTATGTTTGGTCGTGTTTGATTCCCAGTTTTAATTTAGTTCGTTTCTAATCACAAAAACACTTTCAAACCCCCCACTACGTGTTTGACCTGAGACTCGAACCATAAATTGGTCCTTGAGAGACGACCTAGGAGTCACTGCCTAGTCTATACTGCATTCTTTTATGCACAACTTTTGTGGGAGGTGCGACCCTCTCATCAAAATGGCGCCGTTGCCGTGGACCAACGGTTCAGTCTTAGGTCTTTTGTTGTGTTAGTGTTGTGTTGTGTGATGTGTTTTAGGATGTTTAGTTAGTCTTGTTTAGGTTTACTTCTTTTATCGATTTTTGTGTTTTTAGATTTTTATCATTTTTTGTATTTTATGCATTTAGTTGTTGTTTCTGGAAGTTTCAAATTATGTAAATAATGGTTTTCCCCCATGTTATGTTTCTATATGTTTGGTTTAATCTTGTTTGAAGTGGAAGTCCAGGTCTGAGACAGGTTTTGCACTACAATAGAGGAGATGACAGATTCTCAAGACTGGATATATGATCTGATCAAGAGTCTTCCCAAATTCCATGGGTTGACACCTCAAGGAGTTTTGTTTTGGTGTGTTTGTCGATGAGGCCTCCTGGTGTTTCAAAGGAGACAGTGTTGATGAAAGTGTTTCCAATGTCCCTTCAAGGTGCAGCAAGAGACTGGTTCCTATACCAGAATCCTTTTGATAGTTGGCAGGAAACACAACAGAGATTCCTCAACAAGTTCTTTCCAGCAGCAAAGGTAATCAGCATTAGGAGGGAGATCACTACCATTGGGCAATTTCAAGAAGAAAGCCTGGCAGATTATTGGGAGAGGTTTAACAGGCTCTGCACAGCCTGTCCAAACCACCAAATTTTAGAGCATTTGCTCTTGATTTACTTTTATGAAGGGCTCCTGGACAATGAAAGGATATTAGTGGATGTAGCTGCTGGTGGATCTTTGATGGACAGAACTCCAACAGAGGCAAAGAAGTTGTTCTGCAAGCTGACGGGTCAAAATCCAAGTGAGGTAGTAAATGAAAAACCTGAGCAGGTTTACTATAAACTTGAAATCCCTACTCATGTATCTGAGGTTCAAGTAAATTTTAATGTTTTTGAATTGGTAAAACTTGAACCATTTAAGCCTGTTCTGGATTCTGATATTGATATACATGTGCACACTCATGTTGTGGATTCATTATTCCCTGTAGAGCACATTGACATACCTGATGTTCACTATCCTTGCACTGATCTTGATTTAAATGATAGCCTTGAGGATGCAGCTGATGACTTGGAGATTGGTAAGAAAATTTTCAATGAGCAAAAGCAGGTTTATTCTGAACTTGAGATTCCAAACACTTTACCTGATTTGCTTATACATTCAAATGCCTGTGATTTGATGCACACTGATTCTATAGGATTCATGACTGATACTGATACAGATTTGATTGACCATTCTAAAATTTTTGATTCAGTATCAGCCATTGAACCCATTGGTCTAAAGGTTGTTTTGAATGGACATGATTGCCGTGATGAAATTTTGAATGATAATAGCCTTGAACTGACCTTTGATTCTATTGATGATGCATATATCAATATTGATTTTGAGGTAGAAACTGTGCAATCTAATAACTCTATAGAGTTAGGACTGAACTTTGATCTGACACAGTTCTCTGAGAACTTTGAATGTGATTGTGAATCTAGTTCTTGCCCGATTTGTATTGAAATTGATTATGTGTTACAGACAGATTCTAAGCGTATAACAGATGCTACTAATTGTGAGTTTGATGATCATGCTGCAGAATTAAATGAGAATACAGGTGCTGACATTAAGGAAATCATGAATAATGAAGGAGAGTGTACTGCTACTTCTTTGACTGAGCCAGAGATCTCCATTCCGGTGTCACACACTCAACAACTGCCAGTGGAAGGAAAGCTACTGATGGAACAGTTTGCTGGGAGAAGAAAGAAGAAACATCTCGTTTTGGATGATATGGCAGTACTGATGAAGTTGTTCCTCCTCAAAACTTGTTTGCTGAATCCTGTGGTGGAAGACATCTCCCTGATAGTCCAAAATTGGCAACTACCACCATGACCAGGGGAGTTTCCTTTTCCCTTCTCCCCCTTTCCCTACTTTTATTGCACTTGTCCATGATCTGTTCACTGTTTTGATTTTCGATCTTATGCTTATGACACATTGAGGACACTGTGTAGTTTAAGTGTGGTCTATTGGGGGAGATTCTGATTTTTCTTTGATAGTTTTTGTTTTCTTTGTTAAATTTTTTCTGTTTTAGGTTGTTTTTGTCGTGTCTTGTATACAGTTGTGCATGATTCTCTTCATTTCTGAACTTTGTTTGGGTTGTAGACTTATCATTTCCTTCACTTGATTGATACTTATTGGTTGGAAATCCTTGCTTTTCTCTGCTTGGAAGATGATTATGATGTTTGAGAGTTGAATTGATTGTGACAGAATTACCCTGTGTGAGATTTGAGCCACTTTATGTTCTTTCTTGTGTGAGATATGTCTCTTGATTGCTTGCGCATATGCCTTGGCTTGACTCTTGTTGATAACTCTTGATTGATATGCATGTTTGGAGATGATAAAGGCAGTTTTGTTTTTTAGCCTCTCTAGCCAAATAAGCTTACCTTGTTCTGATCCTTTGATAACCCCTTTTGAGCCTATACTTTCCTCATTTCTTTGTTTTGAAGCTCATACACTAGCCCTAAGTGAAAAACCATGATTACCTTAACCTTAGGGAATTTTGAAGCTTTGGAAGTGTTTTGGGAACAAGTGTGGTCTCCTTAGGGATTCTTATGAGTTGGCTAGTTGGTTCCTCTTCTTGTTTTGTGTTCAGAAATATGATTTATATCTTGTCTCTTATAGTTGTGTGCTAAAGAGAGAAAAGAAAAGAGACAGGATGAGAAAAAAATATAGAAAAAAAAATATTGTGAATAATGGGGTCAAGAAGAGGATGGAATTAGAGGTTGTGGGTGTGTTTTAATGTGTTTACACTTGTTCCCCATTGCTCCTCTGTTCCTTATGGTTTGTAGCTTCTTATCCAGATATATCCTCCATTGTCCTTGGCCTCATTACAACCGTGAAAAGACCTTTTGATTTGAACATGCATATGTTTTGAGTGTTCATATTAGAGGTTTGCCAAGTCTGTATTTGTGTTTGCTTTCTTGAGTGCATTGAGTGACATTGATTTACCTTAAACACTTGAGAGAAACACTGATTGTGTGCATCTGTGAGGCTCTGTTGCTTTTGATTCATCTCTTGAACTGATTGACTGTTTTCCTTGTACTGAACTGTTTGGATGATTCTTTGAGTATCTGCTTTCATTGACTCTGTGTGGGATTCTGCCTATACCTTTTACTGTCCAGATTTTGTGAGAATTGTGCAACTGTGTTCCTGATTTGGAGTCTTTGTTGTCTGTCTGTCGAATCTGTGTCACCTTCCTAAAAGTCCTTTCAACTATTCCCTGATCTGCGTCTTGATTTTGCCCAGGAGTGCAAAAGACTAAGTGTGGTCTATTTTGATGAATCAATATTTTATTGATTTCACTTAGTTTATTGTACCGGATTTAATCAAGGAATTGTGCTTGAATGTACAGTATTATCCTATTTTTCCTAATTGTGCTAAATTTGATCGGAAATTCTTATTTTAACTAATTTGAATTATCTGAGCTAATTAATTTACAAGGAAATTGTTGGATAATATTTTGGGACATTTTAAGGTTAATTGAGAAATGGCAATTGAGCCCAATACATCTCAGCTATTTCAATTTTCGCACAGTGCTGCGTGAATGTTGTGTCAACTTGTGTGTCTTCGTTCGAGTTCAATTCTTATCCGTTTTCTATGCAATTGTTTTTCATAGTTTCGTATGGATGTCTATTTTCACGTATAGTTTTTATTTTGTTCAAATTCGTTCTGTGTTGTTCCCAGTATTTTTTTTTTACTCCCCTATGTCAGTGCAGTGATTACTCTTTGAGTGTTCTAATATGTTTGCATTGTTTGCTTGCTGTTTAGTACTTGTGGTGGCTGGAATTTATCATTGGACAATGCATCTCATGGCCACAAAAAGAAATTAAATGTGGTTCTAGACTCTTAATTGGAAGCAAAGAGGTTAAGTGTTGGAAGCTTGGGGGTGATTCTCGGACGTAGAGAATGAGCAGAGAGGAGCTGATTTCATTTTTATTTGGGTTTGGAGAGCATTCCACGACCTAGTAGCAAAAGAAGGGGTACACTTGGAGAGTATGATGGGCTTTAGGCATTAGCACGTGAAGCAAAGCTCATGTGGCAAAAAGAAGAGCTAGTCCAACAAGCTTGGGGGTGCACACAACAACGGCCTTTTTGGAAGCACATGCACTAACATTCCATGGCCTGGTCCAGCATCTAGAAAAGAGATTGCACATCCGTCCAGCAATGAAAAAGAGAGGCAAAAGCAAGGG
Organism: Vigna umbellata; assembly: GCF_029865625.1. Taxonomy (NCBI): domain Eukaryota; kingdom Viridiplantae; phylum Streptophyta; class Magnoliopsida; order Fabales; family Fabaceae; genus Vigna; species Vigna umbellata. Next base: position 48,864,426 of record NC_142173.1, on the reverse strand, counting down.
GCTGGTTCATTAGGGCAGCAACACGTGGGATTTTGGGAATTTGGATCTTTCATTTAAGGGAAGCACACAGCTGAGAGGTGCCGGGTCCTGGAGCTGTTCCAGCCGCAACCTTGAGAGGGGAGGGCTTTTATTTTGGGCAGAGAAGTATGTAAGATGAATGAACGTGTGTGGGAGCCGCCACGGAGCAGAGATGGAGGGCTTTTATTTTAGGCAGAGAAGAATGTAAGAAGATTGAAGCGGTGATTTTATATTGAAGATGCACGGTGATTTATTTTGGAGAAAAAAGTTAACATTTATTTTCTTTCAAGAAAAAGTGACGTTTGTTGAGAGGGTCGCACCTCACACAAAAGTTGATTGCAAAATTAATGCAGTATAGTACTAGGAAGTGACTCCTAGGTCGTCTCTCAAGGACCAAATGTGGTTCGGGAATCAGGTCAAACACGTAGTGGGGGGGTGTTTAAGAGTTTTTACGATAATAAATGAACTAAATTAAAATGGAAATTAAACACAATCGAACATAATTGAAAACAAAGTGAATATTAAAATTTAAATAAAGAGAAAAAAAAAAGAAAAAAAATAAAAATAAAAATAAGTCACTAAAAAAAACTTAGAAGCATTTAATAAAACATGCATATGCGTAAGGAAAATTGGAATGAAAACATAAGTTGGTGAATAAAAAAAAAAACTATTAAACGGTGATAAATCAAAAGTGCAATTTTGCTTTAGCCATGAAGGCACCGTGCAGCATGAAACAAGACTTTTTAATTCCATCATGTGAATTAATTAAAGTGCAATAATCCAAAGCTAATAAAAAAATAAATCTAAAGTGCAATAATCCAAAGCTAATTAAAAAAAGGCATCATTAATCAGCGCATGTGTATCCTAAAATTCTCTCCCAAACCGTAACACCTGCTGCACCATTTTTCATTCAATAAAAAAAAACTAAAAAAAACAAAACGTTCTTACATAGGGTCCGTGAGCTCCCGTTGATGAAAATTTCCAAACATTCAAAACAAAAGCCGCCCAAGGTGGCGGCTGGACCATCCATGATTTAAAGCAACATAAAATCACTGCTGGAATCAAATCACCGCACGGAATCAAAATTAAAGCATTGTCCATATTGTCTAAAGAAAGAAACAATCATTTTTCTGCTGGAATAAAAACTGAGCTGCTGGAACCGAGAGAGAACCGAGAGCTGCAGGAATAAAATCTCTAGTGCTCTCCAAAATAAATCACCACTCTATCTTGCTCCTCACTGTCCTTGCTACCTTCCAGCTCAATTCAAACGTAGAGAAGAATTCAACCGTAACCCTCCATGCTTTCTTTCTCCAACTCTCCCCTACTAGGTCACCTTTTCTTTTCTCCAGCTCTCCCCTCTTTTTACTGTGGCCGCTGGACCGAGTGAAGGATTTCTGGACCGTCTCAAGCTGCTAGGACGTGGACGTGGCTTTCATCCAAGCTGGACGTTGCTTCTGGATTCAGCCCGTGTGCTTCAAGTGCAAGTGCTGGACTCCCTTCCAGTTCCGCCTGGGCCGTGTGCTTTGCTGGAAAATGAACCTCCTAATTTCTCTAAGCTTCTTCGTGCACCCCCCTTCCAGCCACGTGCTCTTTAATTTGCTGGGTGCACCCCTTCATTAAATGAAAGTGAAGTTTCTTTTCTCGGTGGCAGCTGCACTTCATTTCTTCAATCTTCTGGATGTGCAGTTTTGTTCAACTCAAAACAATTTGGACCTCCTTGCAACCAATTAAGAGTCTAGAACCACATTTAATTTCTTTTTGTGGCCATGAGATGCATTGTCCAATGATAAATTCCAGCCACCACAAGTACCCAACAGCAAGCAAATGCAAACAAATTAGAAATCACTCAAACAGTAAGCATTGGACTGACATAGGGGAGTAAAAAAAATACTGGGAACAGCACAGAACGAATTTGAACAAAATAAAAACTATACGTGAAAATAGACATCCATACGAAACTATGAAAAAAAATTGCATAGAAAACGGATAAGAATTGAACTCAAACGAGGTCACACAAGTTGACACAACATTCACGCGGCAGCCAGCGAAAATAAAAATGGCTAAGATGCATTGGCTCAATTGCCATTTCTCATTTAGCTTTCAAATGTCCCAAAAAGTTATCCAAAATTTTCCCGTAATTAATAATGCAAAATAATAAGCTCAGATAATTCAAATTAGTTAAAATAAGAATTTCCGATCAAATTAAGCACAATTAGGAAAAACAGGAAAATACCGGACGTTTAAGCATAATTCCCCGACTAATTCTAGCACATTAAACTAAGTGAAGTGAGAAAAATATTGGTTCATCAAAATAGACCACACTTAGTCTTTTGCACTCCTGGGCAAAATCAAGACACAAATTAGGGAATAGTTCAAAGGACTTTTAAGAAGGTGACACAACGTCGACACACAGAAAATAAAGACTCACAAGGAAACAAACAGAATTACACATTCCTCAAGAAATCTGGACAAAGAAAAGAAGTAGACAATATCCAACACAAAATCAAAGAAAGTAGATACTCATGAAACTATCCAAGCACTTCCAAGCATGACAAAATAATCAATCAGTTCAAGAGGTGAATCAAAAGTAACAGAGCCTCACAGATGCACACAATCAGTGTTTCTCTCAAGTGTTTAAGGTAAATCAATGTCACTCAATGGACTCAAGAAAGCAATCACAAATAGACTTGGCAAGCCTCTAATATCAACACTCAAGCACATACGCATGTTCAAATCAAAAGGTCTTTTCATGGTTGAAATGGGGCCAAGGACAAGGGAGGATAAATATGGATGAGAGCTACAAACCAAAAAGAATAGAGGAGCAATGGGGAACAAGTGTAAACACAATCAAACACACCCACAACCTCTACTTCCATCCTCTTCTTGACTCCATTATTCACAATTATTCACAATTTTTTTTCATTTTTTTACTGTTTTTCTGCTCTCTCTTTTTTTTTTTCAAAACAAAACTGTAAAAGACAAGATACACGTATATTTACAAAAACAAAACAAGAAGAGGAACCAACTAGCCAACTCATAAGAATCCCCAAGGAGACCACACTTGTTCCCAAAACACTTCCAAAGCTCCAAAATTCCCTAAGGTTAAGGTAATCATGGTTTTTCACTTAGGGGTAGTGTATGAGCTTCAAAACAAAGAAATGAGGAAAGTATAGGCTCAAAAGGGGTTATCAAAGGTTTAGAACACGGTAGGCTTATTTGGCTAGAAAGGCTCAAGAACAAAACTGCCTTTATCACTTCCAAACATGCATATCAATCAAGTATTATCAACAAGAGTCAAGCCAAGGCATATGTGCAAGCAATCAAGAGACATATCACACACAAGAAAGAACATAAAGTGGCTCAAATCTCACACAAGGTAATTTATGTCACAATCAAATCAACCTCTCAAACATCATAATCATCTTCTCAAGCAGAGAAAAGCAAGGATTTCAAACAAATCAGAGTATCAATGAAGTGAAAGACACATCTACAACCTAATCAAAGTCCAGAAATCAAGAGAAACATGTAAAACTATACACAAGACACGACAAAAATAACCTAGAAAAGAAAAAATTTAACCAAGAAAACAAAAACTAACAAAGAAAAATCAGAATCTCCCCCAATAGACCACACTTAAACTACACAGTGTCCTCAATGTGTCATAAGCATAAGATCAGAAATCATAACAGTCAACAGATCATGGACAAGTGCAATAAAAGTAGGGAAAGGGGGAGAAGAGAGAAAGAAAACTCCCCTGATCATGGTGGCAGTTGCCAATTTTGGACTTGCAGGGGGATGTCTTCCGCCATTGGATCCAGCCAGGAAGTTTTGAGGAAGAATTGCTTCATCCTCCAGATTTGATCTAGCAGGGAGATATCATCCACAGCTGGATCTAAGAAGCAGTGATTGTTGATGAGCGGGTTCAACAGGTGCTTATTGATCTTGAAGCTTTTGTCATTGTGAGCACCTTTGTTGTCCACTGTGGGTGTTTGTTGATCAAATTCATTTGTACCTCCTGCAATAGGGTTAGTGCAATGTGGCTCTACAAAAATTTCATGCAGGGGTATAACACCCAATCCCAGTGTAACAGGCTGAACCTCAGATACATCCTCAAAACATGAATCAATTTCGAAATTAAAAGTAATATCAATAACAGACTCAGATTCATGTTCAGTGCATTGAGAATAAACATCTGGATGTGATATCAAAAAGTGGTTCTCATCATGCACAGAGGGAGAATTAAAAACATGCTCAGCAATAATGATCATCAACATACCTCTCAACAGCATAATCATGAACAACATAATCATCACTGACATAATCATACTGAGGTATGCTTACCTCCACTTCCTTGAAGATTGGAAGAGTGGTGGAAGCTGATGATGGTCTACCTTTCTCAAAAATGTTGCTCATATATGCCTGGTCCTCAAAATCTTTCTCGGTCTCCTCAGGTGCAAGAGTGGGACCATCTGAAGGTGGGAAAGTATGTGGCGCAGTAGTAAGCTCATGACTCTTCTCCCCATCTTCTATGTTGATGCCACTATCATCATCATCTGGAATCTGAACAGTCTGAAATGGGAACTCTGAATCTTGAGACTGTTCCTCAGTGAGTTGAGTGGCCATCTGTCCTATCTGATCAGTCATACTCTGAATGGCAGCTCCTATTTCTTGCTGGAACTGCATGTTCTCTTGCTGAAACTGAAGGTTTTGCATGGTCATCTGCTCCAACAACTCCTGCAATGTAGGCTCAGAAGTAGAAGGCTGAGGAGCTATTTGGGCAGGCGCATCATATTGCTGACTTTGGTATTGCTGGACTGGTGGAGGCATACAAGTACTCTGGAATGGTGGTTCTTGATAATGATGCTGTAGAGCATTATACCATTCCAAGGTAGGGTCATTCCATCCAAGACCGTTGCTGTAAACATATTGCACAAGGGAAAATTTGCTCAGAAACTGATGCTCAAGATATCCCCAATCGGTAACGGATCTCAGAGGAAGAGAGTCTTTCCAATCCTTAGCTGCTCCTTGTAATGAATGCGGAAATGCGCTCAAGAAATGTAAAGAGGGACATCTGGAGGCTTCATTGAAGAGCACATGATGTGGAGCTCCTCCAAATGTCTGTGGTGGGCATTCTCCTGCAAAACCATGAAACTTAGGCAGCAAATGTATCAGTCCAGGGGTGAGATCGCAATGAAGATCATCCTCCTTAAGTGAAACCGGCTCACAAAGAGCACTCTCAGAAATTAGAGGATGAGTCATATTGTTCTCAACATAGAAATCAGCAGGATATGAATTACAATCAGAGTAACATGCAGAAGGAGAATCATAATCAGAGGCACTAGCAAAACAAGCAGTATTCACGAAATCAGAATAGGTAGACATGGAAAAAGAAAGGGAAAGGTAGAAAGGGAATGCTAAAATTACGAAACAAACAAAACACAACACAATTGAACATGCGACACGTACACACAAAACAAAACATCACATCACAAGACAAGAAAAACACAACACACACTAACACAACAAAAGACTAAGACCGAACGCTTGGTCCCCGGCAACGGCGCCATTTTGTTGAGAGGGTCGCACCTCACACAAAGTTGATTGCAAAATTAATGCAGTATAGTACTAGGAAGTGACTCCTAGGTCGTCTCTCAAGGACCAAATGTGGTTCGGGAATCAGGTCAAACACGTAGTGGGGGGGGTTTAAGAGTTTTTACGATAATAAATGAACTAAATTAAAATGGAAATTAAACACAATCGAACATAATTGAAAACAAAGTGAATATTAAAATTTAAATAAAGAGAAAAAAAAAAGAAAAAAAATAAAAATAAAAATAAGTCACAAAAAAAACTTAGAAGCATTTAATAAAACATGCATATGCGTAAGGAAAATTGGAATGAAAACATAAGTTGGTGAATAAAAAAAAAAACTATTAAACGGTGATAAATCAAAAGTGCAATTTTGCTTTAGCCATGAAGGCACCGTGCAGCATGAAACAAGACTTTTTAATTCCATCATGTGAATTAATTAAAGTGCAAAATCCAAAGCTAATAAAAAAATAAATCTAAAGTGCAATAATCCAAAGCTAATTAAAAAAAGGCATCATTAATCAGCGCATGTGTATCCTAAAATTCTCTCCCAAACCGTAACACCTGCTGCACCATTTTTCATTCAATAAAAAAAACTAAAAAAAACAAAACGTTCTTACATAGGGTCCGTGAGCTCCCGTTGATGAAAATTCCAAACATTCAAAACAAAAGCCCCCCAAGGTGGCGGCTGGACCATCCATGATTTAAAGCAACATAAAATCACTGCTGGAATCAAATCACCGCACGGAATCAAAATTAAAGCATTGTCCATATTGTCTAAAGAAACAATCATTTTTCTGCTGGAATAAAAACTGAGCTGCTGGAACCGAGAAAGAACCGAGAGCTGCAGGAATAAAATCTCTAGTGCTCTCCAAAATAAATCACCACTCTATCTTGCTCCTCACTGTCCTTGCTACCTTCCAGCTCAATTCAAACGTAGAGAAGAATTCAACCGTAACCCTCCATGCTTTCTTTCTCCAACTCTCCCCTACTAGGGTCACCTTTTCTTTCTCCAGCTCTCCCCTCTTTTTACTGTGGCCGCTGGACCGAGTGAAGGATTTCTGGACCGTCTCAAGCTGCTAGGACGTGGACGTGGCTTTCATCCAAGCTGGACGTTGCTTCTGGATTCAGCCCGTGTGCTTCAAGTGCAAGTGCTGGACTCCCTTCCAGTTCCGCCTGGGCCGTGTGCTTTGCTGGAAAATGAACCTCCTAATTTCTCTAAGCTTCTTCGTGCACCCCCCTTCCAGCCACGTGCTCTTTAATTTGCTGGGTGCACCCCTTCATTAAATGAAGTGAAGTTTCTTTTCTCGGTGGCAGCTGCACTTCATTTCTTCAATCTTCTGGATGTGCAGTTTTGTTCAACTCAAAACAATTTGGACCTCCTTGCAACCAATTAAGAGTCTAGAACCACATTTAATTTCTTTTTGTGGCCATGAGATGCATTGTCCAATGATAAATTCCAGCCACCACAAGTACCCAACAGCAAGCAAATGCAAACAAATTAGAAATCACTCAAACAGTAAGCATTGGACTGACATAGGGGAGTAAAAAAAATACTGGGAACAGCACAGAACGAATTTGAACAAAAAAAAACTATACGTGAAAATAGACATCCATACGAAACTATGAAAAAAAATTGCATAGAAAACGGATAAGAATTGAACTCAAACGAGGTCACACAAGTTGACACAACATTCACGCGGCAGCCAGCGAAAATAAAAATGGCTAAGATGCATTGGCTCAATTGCCATTTCTCATTTAGCTTTCAAATGTCCCAAAAAGTTATCCAAAATTTCCCGTAATTAATAATGCAAAATAATAAGCTCATAATTCAAATTAGTTAAAATAAGAATTTCCGATCAAATTAAGCACAATTAGGAAAAACAAAATACCGGACGTTTAAGCATAATTCCCCGACTAATTCTAGCACATTAAACTAAGTGAAGTGAGAAAAATATTGGTTCATCAAAATAGACCACACTTAGTCTTTTGCACTCCTGGGCAAAATCAAGACACAAATTAGGGAATAGTTCAAAGGACTTTTAAGAAGGTGACACAACGTCGACACACAGAAAATAAAGACTCACAAGAAAACAAACAGAATTACACATTCCTCAAGAAATCTGGACAAAGAAAAGAAGTAGACAATATCCAACACAAAATCAAAGAAAGTAGATACTCATGAAACTATCCAAGCACTTCCAAGCATGACAAAATAATCAATCAGTTCAAGAGGTGAAGTTGACAAAGTTGACGAAGTGGACGAAGTGGACAAAGTGGAGGAAGGGGAGGAAGTGGACAAAGTGGAGGAAGGGGAGGAAGTTGACAAAGTTGACGAAGTGGACGAAGTAGACGAAGTGGACAAAGTGGAGGAAGGGGAGGAAGTGGAGGAAGTGGAGTAAGTGTAGGAAATGGAGGAAGTGGACGAACTTGACGAAGTGGACGAAATGGACGAGGTTGACGAAGTGGACGAAGTGGAGAAAATGGACGATGTTGACAAAGTGGAAGAAGTTCATGAAGTGAATGAAGTGGAGGAAGTGCAAGAAGTGGACGATGTTGAAGAACTGGAGGAAGTGGACGAAGTGCAAGAAGTTGACGAAGTGGAGGAAGTGGAGGAAGTGGACGAAGTTGGATGAAGGGGATGAACTTGACGAAGTTTACGTAGTGGAGGAAGTGGAGGAAGTGGAGGAAGTGGAGGAAATAGAGGAAGTGGACGAAGTGGACGAACTTGACGAAGTAGACGAAGTGGATGAAGTGGACGAAGTGGACGAAGAGGACGAAGTGTACGAAATGGACGAAGTTGACGACGTGGAAGAAGTGGACGAAGTGGAGGAAGTGGAGGAAGTGTACGAAGTGGACAAAGTGGAAGAAGTGGAGGAAGTGGAGGAAGTGGACGAACCTAACGAAGTGGACGAAATGGACGAAGTGGATGAAGTTGACGTAGTGGACAAAGTAGAGGAAGTGAATGAAGTGGAGGAAGTGGATGAAATGGACGATGTTGAGCAAGTGGAGGAAGTGGACGAAATGGAGGAAGTAGAGGAAGTGGACGAACTGGACGAAGTGCAGGAATTGGAGGACGTGGACGAAGTGGAGGAAGTGGAGGAAGTGGAGGAAGTGGAGGAAGTGGAAGAACTGGACGAAGTGGAGGAAGTGGACGAAGTGGAGAAGTGGACAAAGTTGACGAAGTGGAAGAAGTGAATGAAGTTGAGGAAGTAGAGGAAATGGACGATGTTGAGGAAGTAGAGGAAATGGACGATCTTGAGGAAGTGGAGGAAGTGGACGAAATGGAGGAAGTGGAGGAAGGGGACGAAATGGAGGAAGTGGAGGAAGTGGACGAAATGGACGAAGTTGAGGAAGTGGAGGAAGTGGACGAACTTGACGAAGTGCACGAAGTGAACGAAGTGGACAAAGTGGAGGAAGTGGAGGAAGCGGAGGAAGTGGACGAACTTGACGAAGTGGACGAAATGGACGAAGTGGACGAAGTGGAAGCAGTTGACGAAGTGGAGGAAGTGGAGGAAGAGGACGAAATGGAGGAAGTGGAGGGAGTAGAGGAACTGGACGAAGTGGACGAACTTGACGAAGTGGACGAAGTGGATGAAATGGAGGAAGTGGAGGAAGTGCACGGAGAGGACGAAGTCGACGAAGTGGACAAAGAGGATGAAGTGGACGAAGTGGACGAAATGGACGAAGTGGAGGTAGTGGACGAAGTCGAGAAAGTGGACGAAGCAGACGAGGTTGACGAAGTGGAGAGGAAGTGGAGGAACGGTACGAAATGAAGGAAGTGGATGAAGGGGACGAAGTGGAGGAAGTGGACGAAACGGAAGAAATAAAGGAAGTGGACGAAGTGGACGAACTTGACGAAGTAGACGAAGTGGATGAAGTTGACGAAGTGGATGAAGTGGACGAAGTGGACGAAGTGGACGAAGAGGACGAAGTGTACGAAGTGCACGAATTGGACGAAGTGTACGAAGTTGACGACGTGGACGAAGTGGACGAAGTGGAGGAAGTAGAGGAAGTGTATGAAGTGGACAAAGTTGAAGAAGTGGAGGAAGTGGACGAACCTAACGAAGTCGACGAAATGGACGAAGTGGATGAAGTTGACGAAGTTGACGAAGTTGACGAAGTGGACAAATTGGAGGAAGTGGAGGAAGTGAATGAAGTCGAGGAAGTGGATGAAATGGACGATGTTGAGGAAGTGGAGGAAGTGGACGAAATGGAGGAAGTGGAGGAATTGGAGGAAGTGGACAAAGTTGACGAAGTGGAAGAAGTGGATGAAGTAAATGAAGTGGAGGAAGTAGAGGAAATGGACGATGTTGAGGAAGTGGAGGAAGTGGACGAAATGGACGAAGTGAAGGAAGTGGAGGAGGTGGAGGAAGTGGAGGAAGTGGAGGATGTGGACAAATTGGAGGAAGTGGACGAAATGGACGAAGTGGACGAAGTTGACGAAGTGGACAAAGTGGACGAAGTTGACGAAGTGGACGAAGTGGAGGAAGTGGATGAAGAGGACGAAATGGAGGAAGTGAAGGAATGGAGGAAGTGGAGAAAGTGGAGGAAGTAGAGGAACTGAACGAAGTGGACGAACTTGACGAAGTGGACGAAGTGGACGAAGTGGAGGAAGTGGAGGAAGAGGAGGAAGTGGACGAAGTGGCGAAAGCGGAAGAAGTGGACGAAGTGGAGGAAGTGGACGAAGTTGACGATGTGGACGAAGTTCACGAAGTTGATAAAGTGGACGAAGTGGAGGAAGAGGAGGAAGTGGACGAAGTGGAGGAAGTGGAAGAAGTGGACGAAGTGGAGGTAGTGGACGAAGTGGAAGAAGTGGAGGAAGCGAATGAAGTGGAGGAAGTAGAGGAAATGGACAATGTTGATGAAGTGGAGGAAGTGGAGGAACTGGAGGAAGTGGAGGAAGTTGAAGAGGTGGAGGACGTGGACAATGTGGACGAGCTTGACGAAGTGGACGAAAGAAACGAAGTGGACGAAGTTGACAAAGTGGAGGAAGTCGACAAAGTTGACGAAGTGGAAGAAGTGGAGGAAGTGGAAGAAATGGAAGATGTTGAGGAAGTGGACGAAATGGAGGAAGTGAAGGAAGTGGAGGAAATGGACGAAGTGGAGGACGTGGACGAACTTGACGAAGTGGAGGAAGTGGGGGAAGTTGACGAACTTGACGAAGTGGACGAAATGGACGAAGTGGATGAAGTGGAGGAAGTGGAAGAAGTGGAGGAAGTGGAGGAAGTGGAGGAAGTGGACGAAGTGGACGAATCGGACGAAGTAGAGGAAATAGAGGAAGTGGACGAACTTGACGAAGTGGACAAAGTCTATGAAGTGTAGGAAGTGGACGTAGTGGGGGAAGTGGAGGAAGTGGAGGAAGTGGAGGAAGTGGAGGAAGTGGAGGAAGTGGACGAAGATGACGACGTGGTCGAAGTGGACGAAGTAGACGAAGTTGACGAAGTGGACGAAGTGGAGGAAGTGGAAGAAGTGGACGAAGTGGACAAAGTGGACTAAGTGGACGAAGTTGAGGAAGTTGAGGAAGTGGACGAAGTGAACAAAGTGGAAGAAGTGGTGGAAGTGGACGAACTTGACGAAGTGGACGAATTGGAGGAAATAGACGAAGTTGACGAAGTGGACGAAGCGGACGAAGTGGAGGAAGTGAATGAAGTGGAGGAAGTGGAGGAAATGGACGATGTTGAGAAAGTGCAGGATGTGGATGAAACGCAGGAAGTGGACGAAGTGGAGGAAGTGGAGAATGTGGACGAAGTGGAGTAAGTGGAGAATGTGGACGAAGTAGAGGATGTGGAAGAAGTGGAGGAAGCGGATGAAGTTGACGAAGTCCAAGAAGTTGACGAAGTGGAGGAAGTGGAGAAAGTTGACGAAGTGGACGAAGGGTACGAACCTGACGAAGTTGACGAAGTGGACAAACCTAACGAAGGTGACGAATTGGATGAAGTTGACAAAGTGGAAGAAGAAGATGAAGAAGTGGATGAAGAGGACGAAGTGGACGAAGTGGTGGAAGTGGACAAAGTGGAGGAAGTGGAGGAAGTGGACGAAGTAAGCGAAGTTGACGAAGTGGATGAAGTGGAGGAAGTGGACGAAGGTGACGAAGTGGAGGAAGTGGACAAAGAGGAGGAAGTGGAGGAGGTGGACGTAATGGAGGCAGTGGACGAAGGTGACGAAGTTGGCGACGTGGACGAAGTGGACGAAGTGGAATAAGTGGACGAAATGGACAAAGTGGAGGAAGTGGACGAAGTTGATGAAGTGCACGAAGTGGAAGAAGTGGATAAAGTGGAGCAAGTGGAGGATGTGGACGGACATGACGAAGTCGACGAAGTGGACGAAGTTGACGAAGTGGAGGAAGTGGAGGAAGTGGACAAAGTTGACGAAGTAGAAGAAGTGGATGAAGTGGAGGAAGTCGGGGAAATGGACGATGTTGAGGAAGTGGAGGAAGTGGACGAAAAGGAGGAAGTGGACGAAAAGGAGGAAGTGGACGAAATGGAGGAAGTGGCGGAAGTGGAGGAAGTGGACGAACTTGACGAAGTGGACGAAATGGACGAAGCAGACGAAGTTGAGGAAGTGGAGGAAGTGGAGAATGTGGACGAAGTGGAGGAAGTGGAAGAACTGGACGAAGTGGAGGAAGTGTAGGAAATTGACGAAGAGGACGAAGTTGACGACGTTGACGAAGTGGAGGAAGTGGAGGAAGTGGAGGAAGTGGAGGAAGTGGAGGAAGTGGAGGAAGTGGAGGAAGTGGCGGAAGTGGAGGAAGTGGGGGAAGTGGAGGAAGTGGAGGAAGTTGACGAAGATGACGAAGTGGACGAAGTTGACAAAGTGGAGGAAGGGGAGGAAGTGGAGGAAGTGGACGAAGTGGAGAAAGTGGACGAACTTGACGAAGTGGACAAAATGGACGAACTGGACGAAGAAGATGAAGTGGAAGAAGTGGGCGAAGTTGACGACGTGGACGAAGTGGAGGAAGTGTACGAAGTGGACAAATTGGACAAACTGGAAGAAGTGGAGGAAGTGGAGGAAGTGGACGAACCTAACGACGTGGACGAAATGCACGAAGTTGACGAAGTTGACGAAGTGCACGAAGTGGACAAAGCGGAGGAAGTGAATGAAGTGGAGGAAGTGGAGGAAATGGTCGATGATGAGGAAGTGGACGAAATGGAGGAAGTGGGGGAAGTGGACAAACTCGACGAAGTGGAGGAAGTGGATGAAGTGGAGGAAGTGGAGAATGTGGAGAAAGTGGAGAAAGTGGAAGAACTGGACGAAGTGGAGGAAGTGGACGAAGTTGACGAAGTTGACGAGGTGGACAAAGTTGACGAAGTGGACGAAGTAGATGAAGTGGAGGAAGTGGAGGAAGTGGACGAAGTGGAGGAAGTGGGAGAAGTTGACGAAGATGACGAAGTGGAAGAAGGGTAGGAAGTGAATCAAGTGGAGAAAGTGGAGGAAGTGGAGGAAGTGGACGATGTTGAGGAAATGGACGAAGTGGAAGAAGTTGACGAAGTGGACGAAGTGGAGAAAGTGGAGGAAGTGGACGAAGGGGACGAAGTTGACGAAGTTGACGAAGTTGACGAAGTGGACGAACTTGATGAAGTTGACGAATTGACAAAGTGGACGAAGTGGAAGAAGTGGAGGAAGTGGAGGAAGTGGACGATGTGGACGAAGAGGACGAAGTGTAGGAAGTGGACGAAGTGGAGGAATGAGGAAGTGGAGGAAGTGGACGAAGTTCACGAAGTGGACGAAGTAAACGAAGTTCACGAAGTGGACGAAATGGACGAAGTTGGCGAAGTGGACGAAGGGGAGGAAGTGGACAAAGTGGATAAAGTTGACGAAGTGGAAGAAGTGGATGAAGTGGAGGAAAGTGGACGATGTTGAGGAAGTTAAGGAAGTAGAGGAAGTGGACGAAGTGGACGAAGTGGACGAACTTGACGAAGTGGAGGAAGTGGAGGTAGTGGACGAACTTGACGAAGTGGACGATGTGGACGATGTGGACGAAGAGGACGAAGTTGACGAAGTTGACGAATTGGACAAAGTGGACGAATTGGAAGAAGATGAAGAAGTGGACGAAGAGGACGAAGTGTAGGAAGTGGACGAAGTGGAGGAATGAGGGAGTGGAGGAAGTGGACGAAATGGACGAAGGGGACGAAATGGACGAAGTTGACGAAGTTGACGAAGTGGACGAAGTGGACGAAGGAGAGGAAGTGGAAGAAGTGGATAAAATTGACGAAGTGGAAGAAGTGGAGGAAAGTGGACGATGTTGAGGAAGTGGAGGAAGTGGAGGAAGTGGAGGAAGTGGAGGAAGTAGAGGAAGTGGACGAAGTGGACGAACTTGACGAAGTGGAGGAAGTGGAGGAAGTGGACGAACTTGACGAAGTGGACGATGTGGACGATGTGGACGACGAGGATGAACTTGACGAAGTTGACGAATTGGACAAAGTGGACGAAGTGGAAGAAGAAGATGAAGAAGTGGACGAAGTGGACGAATTGTAGGAAATGGACGAAGTGGAGGAATGAGGGAGTGGAGGAAGTGGACGAAATGGACGAAGTTGACGAAGTGGACGAAGTGGACGAAGGGAAGTGGACGAAGTGGATAAAGTTGACGAAGTGGAAGAAGTGGATGAAGTGGAGGAAAGTGGACGATGTTGAGCAAGTGGAGGAGGTGGAGGAAGTGGAGGAAGTAGAGGAAGTGGACGAACATGACGAAGTGGAGGAAGTGGAGGAAGTTGACGAACTTCACGAAGTGGACGAAGGGGACGATGTGGACGAAGAGGACGAACTTGACGAACATGACGAAGTGAAGGAAGTGGAGGAAGTGGAGGAAGTGGAAGAATTGGAGGAAGTGGGCGAAGTGGACGAAGTGGAGGAAGTGGACAAAGTGGAAGAAGTGGAGGAAGTGGACGAACTGGACGAACCTGACAAAGTGGACGAAATGGACGAAGTGGACGAAGTGGACAAAGTTGGCCAAGTGCACAAAGTGGACAAAGTGGAAGAAGTGAATGAAGTGGAGGAAGTGGAGGAAATGGAAGATGTTGAGGAAGTGGAGGAAGTGGACGAAATGGAGGAAGTGGAGGAGGTGGAGGAAGTGGAGAATGTGGACAAGTGGAGGAAGTGGAAGAACTGCACGAAGTCGAGGAGGTGGACGAAGCTGACGAAGTGGACGAAGTTGACGAAGTTGACGAAGTGGAAGAAGTGGAGGAAGAGGAGGAAGTGGACGAAGGGGAAGAAGTGGAGGAAGTGGAGGAAGTGGAGGAAGTGGAGAATGTGGACGAAGTGGAGGAAGTGGAAGAACTGGACGAAGTGGAGGAAGTGGACGAAGTGGACGAAGTTGACAAAGTTGACAAAGTGGTGGAAGTGGAGAAAGTGCAAGAAGTGGACAAAGTGGAGGAAGTGGAGGAAGTTGAGAAAGTGGAGGAAGTGGACGAAGTTGAGGAAGTGGAGGAAGTGGACGAACTTCACCAAGTGGACGAAATGGACGAAGTGGACGAAGTTGAGGAAGTGGACGAAGTTGACTAAGTGGACGAAGTTGATGAAGTTGACTTAGTGGACGAAGTGGGGGAAGTGGAGGAAGTGGACAAAGTGGAGGAAGTGGAAGAAGTGGATGAAGTAGACGAAGTTGAGGAAGTGGAGGAAGTTGACGAAGTGGACGAAGTGGAGAAAGTGCAAGAGGTGGAGGAAGTGGAGGAAGTGGAGGAAGTGGAGGAAATTGACGAAGTGGAGGAAGTGGACGAAGTTTACGAAGTGGAAGAAGTGGAGGAACTGAATGAAGTGGAGGAAGTGCATGATGTTGAGGAGGTTGACGAAGTGCAGGAAGTGTACGAAGTGGACGTAGGGGACGAACTACACGAAGTGGACGAAAGGGACGAACTTGACGAAGTGGACGAAGGGGACGAACATGACGAAGTTGACGAATTGGACGAAGTGGAAGAAGAAGATGAAGAAGTGGACGAGGAGGACAAAGTAGGCGAAGTGGAGGAAGTTTACAAAGTGGAGGAAGTGGAGGAAATGGAGGAAGTTGACGAAGTGGACAAAGTGGAGGAAGTGGAGGAAGTGGACGAACCTGACGAAGTGGACGAAATGGACAAAGTGGAGGAAGTGGACGAAGTGGAGGAAGTGGAGGAAGTGTACGAACCTGATGAAGTGGACGAAATGGACGAAGTGGACGAAGTGGACGAAGTTGACGAAGTCGACGAAGTGGACGAAGTGGAGGAAGTGGACAAATTTGACGAAGTGGAAGAAATGGATGAAGTGAGTAAAGAGGAGGAAGTAGAGGAAATGGACGATGTTGAGGAAGTGGACGACATGGAGGAATTGGATGAAGTGGACGAAGTTGACGAAGCGGAGGAATAGAGGAAGTGGATGAACTTGACGAAGTGGACGAAATGGACGAAGTGGACAATGTGGAGTAAGTGGAAGAAGTTGACGAAGTGGAGGAAGTGGAAAAAGTTAACGAAGTGGAAGAAGTGGATGAAGTGAATGGAGTGGAGGAAGTGGAGGAAGTGGACGAGATAGAGGAACTGGACAAACTTGACGAAGTGGAGGAAGTGGAGGAAGTGGAAGAAGTGGACGAAGTGGAGGACGTGGAGGAAGTGGAGGAAGTGGACGAACTTGACGAAGTGGAGGAAGTGGACGAACTTGACGAAATGGTAGAAGTTGACGAGGTGGACGAAGTGGACGAAGTAGACGAAGGGGACGAAGTGGACGAAGTTGATGACATGGACGAAGTGGACGAAGTGGACGAAGTGGTGGAAGTGGAAGAAGTGTAAGAAGTGGACAAAGTGGAGGAAGTGGAGGGAGTGGAGGGAGTGGAGGAAGTGGACGAACTTTACGAAGTGGACGAAATGGACGAAGTTGACGAAGTGAACGAAGTGGAGGAAGTGGAGGAAGTGGACGAAGTGGACGAAGTGGAAGAAGTGGAGGAAGTGAATGAAGTGAAGGAAGTGGAGGAAATGGATGATGTTGAGGAAGTGGACGAAGTGGACGAAATGGAGGAGGTGGAGAAAGTGTTGGAAGTGGACGAACTTGACGAAGTGGAGGAAGTGGACGAACTTGATGAAGTGGACGAAATGGACGAAGTGGACGAAGTGGACGAAGTGGACGAAGTGGAGGAAGTGGAGGAAGTGGAGGAAGTAGAGAATGTGGATGAAGTGGAGGAAGTGGAAGAACTTGACAAAGTGGAGGAAGTGGACGAAGTTGAATAAGTGGACGAAGTTGACGAAGTGGAGGAAGTTGACGAAGTGGACAAAGTGGAGGAAGTTAGAAGTGGAAGAAGTGTAGGAAGTGAATGAAGTGAAGGAAGTGGACGAAGTGGACGAACTTGACGAAGTGGACGAAGTGGAGGAAGTGGACGAAGTGGAGGAAGTGGACGATGTGAAGGAAGTGGAGGAAGGGGAGAAAGTGGACGATGTCGACGAAGTTCACGAACTTGACGATGCTGACGAAGTGGACGAAATGGACAAAGTGGAGGAAGTTGACGAAATGGACGAAGTTGACGAAGATGACGAAGTGGAGGAAGTCGAAAAGTTGACGGACTGGAAGAAGGGGATGAAGTGAATGGAGTGGAGGAAGTGGAGGAAAGGGACGATGTTGAGGAAGTGGACGAACTTGACGAAGTGGAAGAAATGGATGAAGTTGACGAAGATGACGAAGTGGAGGAAGTGGAAAAAGTTGACGGAGTGGAAGAAGTGGATGAAGTGAATGGAATGGAGGAAGTGGTGGAAAGGGACGATGTTGAGGAAGTGGAGGAAGTGCACGAACTTGACGAAGTGGACGAAATGAACGAAGTGGACGAAGTTGGCGACATGGACGAAGTGGAGGAAGTGGAGGAAGTGGAGGAAGTGAATGAAGTACACGAACTTGACGAAGTAGACGAAATGGACGAAGTGGACGAAGTGGACGAAGTGGACGAAGTGGAAGAAGTTGACGAAGTGGAGGAAGTGGAGGACGTGGAGAAAGTGGAGCAAGAGGACGAAATGGAAGAAGTGAAGGAAGTGGAGGAAGTGGACGACATAGACGAAGTAGAGGAAGTGGACGAAGTTCAAGAACATGACGAAGTGGACGAAGTGGATGAAGTGGAGGAAGTGGAGAAAGCGGACGAATAGGACGAAGTCGACGAAGTCGACGAAGAGGATGAAGTGGAAGAAGTGGACGAAGTTGACGACATGGACGAAGTGGAGCAAGTTGAAGATGTGGACGAAGTGCACGAAGTGGACGAAGTGGAGGAAGTGGAGGAAGCGGAGGAAGTGGACGATGTGGACGAAGTTCACGAACTTGACGATGCTGACAAAGTGGACGAAATAAACAAAGTGGAGGAAGTGGAGGATGTGGACGAAGTTGACGAAGTGGACGAAATGGACGAAGTTGACGAAGTGGAGGAAGTGTACGAAGTGGACGAAGTGGACGTAGTGGACGACGTGGAGGAAGTGGACGAAGTGAATAAAGAGGACGAAGTGGAGGAAATCGACGATGTTGAGGAAGTGGAGGAAGTGGACGAAATGGAGGAAGTGGAGAAGTGGAGGAAGTGGAGGAAGTGGAGGAAGTAGATGAAGTACACGAAGTGGACGAAGTTGACGAAGTTGTGGAAGTGGAGGAAGTGGACAAAGTTGACGAAGTGGAAGAAGTGGAAGAACTGGAAGAAGTGGAAGAAGTAGATGAAGTCGATGAAGTGAATGAAGTGGAGGAAATCCATGATGTTCAGGAAGTGGAGGAAGTGGACGAAATTGAGGAAGTGGAGGAAGTGGAGGAAGTGGAAGAAGTGAAGGAAGTTGCGAAGTGGACGAAGTTGATGAAATTGACGAAGTGGACGAAGTGGAGGAAGTGGACGAAGTGGAGAAAGTTGAAGAACTGGACAAAGTGGAGGAAGTTGACGAAGTTGACGAAGTGGACGAAGTGGACAATGTGGAGGATGTGGAGGAAGTGGACGATGTTGACGAAGTGGAAGAAGTGCAGGAAGTGAATGAAGTTGAGGAAGTGGAGGAAGTGGACGATGTTGAGGAAGTGGAGGAAGTGCACGAATTTGACAAAGTGGAAGAAGTTGAGGAAGATGACGAAGTGGAGGAAGTGGAGGAAGTGGACTAAGTGGACAAAGTGGAGGAAGTAGAGGAAGTGGAGGAAGTGGAGGAAGGGAACGAACTTGACGAAGTGGACGAAATGGACAAAG
Organism: Vigna umbellata; assembly: GCF_029865625.1. Classification (NCBI taxonomy): domain Eukaryota; kingdom Viridiplantae; phylum Streptophyta; class Magnoliopsida; order Fabales; family Fabaceae; genus Vigna; species Vigna umbellata. The sequence goes on along the minus strand of NC_142173.1, from coordinate 48,845,675 downwards.
TGGACGAAGTGGAGGAAGCGGACGAAGTGAAGGAAGTGAAGGAAGTGGAGGAAGTTGACGAAGTGAATGAAGTGGAAGAAGTGGAGGAAACGGAAGATGTTGAGAAAGTGGAGAATGTGAACGAAGTGAGGAAGTGGAAGAACTGAAGACCTTGACGACAGTGACGAAAGGACGAAAATGGACGAAGTTGACGAAGTGGACGAAGGGACAAACTGTGGAAGTGGAGGAAGTGGACGAAGTGGAGAAGTGTAGGAAGTGCAGAAGTGGAGGAAGTGCAGGAAGTGAACGAAGTGGAGGAAGTGGAGGAAGTAGAGGAAGTGGACGAACTTGACGAAGTGGACGAAGTGGACGTACTAGACGAAATTGACGAAGTGGAGGTGATGGACAAATTTATGAACACCAAAATATGATGTCACAAACTTGTTTTCAATCGGCAAGTATGACCGAATCGTTCAAGTAATAAACTTGGTTAGACCAAGTATCGTTCTTCCCAAAGGACTCACGGCCTAGTTTAGTTATGTGATTTCTTGATTAACTAAGACTTACAAACGAAATATTTGGGTTTAAATGCAAGACAGAAAATAAACATGTATGCATGAATTTTGATCAATGGCAAAAAGCAAAAGATAAACACTTTCAATGAAATATAGATATGAATATGTTGTTGGGGGTCAATTTCATCTTATCCACTCTCATATATTTTAGGAATTCAACATTCAAATCATCATTGTTAATGCCACTCTCTAATGTACCTTTCAGAAGGCTTCTCCCTAATCACGAGTTCATACAATTCCTAGCATTCCTAATGATCAGTTCATAAGTGCAGGAGCTTAACGACAACCAATATAAATTGGGAGAAATTCCCCGGATCTAGACTTCCCCGTACGTGCCCGTATCGACAAAACCAATAATCATGCATCGAATGAGTTAAACAATGCAAGCATTAAGCAAAGAGGAAAAACCCTAACTAATGATGAAAGAAAGCATAAGTCTTAATTAAAAGATGTAAAAACAGATTCCATATATGAGAGTTTCACAAGATTACATTGATTCCCCAACAAACATACAGAGTTTAGTTCACCATATTCATGGTGAACCTAGATGAATTACAATGAAAGAATGAAAGAATAAACCCTAAAAAGGTGAAGAGGAAGCCTCAGCATCCAAGATCCTCCTTCAAAGGGGTGGAAGAGAGAGTGTTTGCTTCGTTCCAGCCAAGATGCCTAACCCTAGGAAACCCTAAAGCTTATATATCATTCGTAAATTACAAAAAGTCAAGTCCAAGCCCATTAAAGTGCCGCTCAGCGGTAAAATACCGCTCAGCGGTGAGTGCGTGACTTGTTTCTCCCCTCAGCGGCCATTTTGCCCCTCAGCGGACCTCCCGCAAGCTCCTGAGTGCCGCTCAGCGGTAAACTGCCGCTGAGCGGTGACTTCGGCTTCTCCTTTTGCACTTTTTATGTCTTTTCTGATTTCATCTCTCTCCTTCTTCACTTCTTTCACCAAATTCACCTTAAAACCTGCACAAAAACACTGAAATCAAGCATAAACCTGTCCAGCTCTCTTATTTCTAAAAATATGAAGAAAAGCATGATTTCAAGCTAGTTTCTAAGTGTAAAGGTTGCTTTTAGTGTCAATTTTAATCATGAAAATAACAGTTTTTCAACTGTTATCACAACCCCAAACTTAAAACTTTGCTTGTCCTCAAGCAAATAAGATGTAACTCATCTTCAACCAATTCATATGATGGTTCACTCATTCAAAAATCTTCTTTCAAGATAAGAAAAACTTCACTCAAACTTATGACCAAGAGTTCAATCAAGATGTGCACATGCTTTAGTGTTCACAAAGTCATTTAAATTCCAACAAATGCTATTTCATGAATGATCAATCAATTAAGCATGGATGTTCATGTGTTCATGAATATTTCCTCACTAAGTCAAGTGTTTCACTCACACTCAAGTGTATAAGAGATGATCACTCATTCACTCTACTATCACAATGTCACATGAATCAACTTTGCCTTTCATTTTACCACAATCAAAAACATTCACAAGCATGCATCATCACAAGGACTTTTCTATGGCTTATAATGTGGCTGGGCTAACAAGAAAATTGGTTTTTCTGGATCACAAAATCCTTGAGTTAAGAGAATCATACAACACAATCATCTTATTTTCCCAACTTTCTTTTGCCTTTGCATTGAGCTTTGCTTCTTTTTCTTTTCTTTCTTTCTTTGCATATTCTTACTTTTTAGCTCTTAGCTCAATGCTTTTCATGTTTTCCCAACAACCCCAAACTTGAACATTTAACAATACCACACAAGATCTTCTACTTAACTCAAGGTAAAGATTTTCAATCAAGGTTTCAGTGTATTCAAGGCTAAGGGTTCAAAGGATGAACACAAAGTGTTCTCTTTTAGTGGGCTAATTTTACAAATTTGGCCAATAAAAAGGTTTCCAACAAACGGCCTTGATCATATGATGCAAAACAAGCAATTGATTCAATCATAGAAAACCTGGGCAAAATCATTCATGCTTTCAAAGTAATAGCATTCAACAATAACAACTCTGGAGCTCAAAATCTCACATATAAGCTCATTCACATTTGACATACACATCCTGCTTAATTTCACAATCACAATCATGATATCATGCATTTGTTCACAAAGCTTGTGAATCACCTGTATAAGCATTTTAATGTGCACATCATCTCAACATCAATAATCATAAGCATCATTCAGCATTACTTATCACACAATCACAGTTAATAGCAAACCATCACAAGAAACCAGGTTTCAAATAGAGTACATCAAACCCTAATCTAAAAACAAAAACAAATAAGTTCAGAAAACTTAAACCACAAAAGCATAATCATATGATAGCATTTATCAGTAAATGCTATCTCAGCTCCTCATCAGTCTGAGCTGTCCTCTGTATCTTCCTCTTCCTCTCATCTTCATCATCTTCAAATGCATCATCATCAGCTTCATCTTCTTCCATCTCTCTAGCTGAAGCTTCAGCTGCTCCAGCTCCTCCTCCATGCACTGGCTCCTCTGGCCAAGCTACCACATTATGGAATTCATCCATAGTCCACCTGTGGGCTGGAGGTGTATCATACATCCCCACAATCATCTCAGCAGTGGCCACCTGCCCTCTGTGAATGGACTGCAACTGAGCCTATAAGAGACATATACATGTCCCTCATCTGGAATGGTTCTGCTTCATGTGTCTCAGCAGATGTCTGGCTCTGTGCTGGCCCTCTCTCTCTACGAGCACGGCGTGGTGGAACTGGCTGAGCTGCATCATCACCTCCACAGTACTGTCTATAATAGGCCTCATCAATAGCTTTTCTTGGCCTCTCAAAGGTGGAGCAGAAGTGTCCACCCCAGCTATCTTGCAAAGGTGCGTGATCAAAGAAGGATGTCCTAGTGGTGCTTTGTTGTTTGAAGTATTGGCGCACACACTAATCTCATCAGCTATCACCTGCCCAATATTAACATTCAAGTTTCTGATAGCACAGTAGATGAAGAATGCCCTGCTGAGAGTAATATCTGACACATGTGAACATGGCTGAATGTTGGCATGAGAAAACGCCATCCAATACTTTGCAAGAGGAGTCAAATCTGTCCTCCTAATGTTAACCACTGAGCCAGATCGATTCCTTTGGAAGTGTCCTCCAGGTATACACAGTACTCTCTCCACATCCTCATAATCAGCACCTTCCTCCATGCAAAGAGCAAACTGGCACTGCTCACCAGCCCATACAGTGTCCAGAAAGTTATTAATTGAATCAGGATCATACCTGATAGCATGGCCTCTGACATAGCCCAAATAATTCTCAGCTGGATAATCACCAATCTTCTTTGCATTGGTGTAAAATTCCTTAACCACAGCTATGTTGGCAGGTGCAGGATAAGTGGCTAGCTTTCCCCAGTCATTCCCTAAACTTGCTCTCCAAATTGAGGAGCAAGTTAGGTATCATTCCAACCTTTCTCTCCATCAGAAGTCTCCTGTCCTGAACCACTTTAAAGTGTTTCTCATGTTTCCTAGAGAGGAACCTGCTAGAGTGGGGTTGCTCTGGTTCCTTTTCCTTTCTCTTGGTTGCCATGGTTTTCAATCTTTTTCCTGATGAGGATGCCATTCCTACATTCAAAACACAAAACCAAACCACAGAACATGATGTTAATCATTAGTAAAACACAGAACACAACTCCTTTCGAAGCTAAACCACCGCTGAGGGCCAGAATTCCCCTCAGCGCCACCAGTACCACATTCCAGATCACAAAAACCAGAAAAATCAAATCTGGCAGAGTGCCGCTCAGCGGCAGTTTACCCCTCAGCGGTAACTCTGCAGATTTTTGAAAAACCTGTTTTAAAGCTTTCCTAACTCCACCCAAATGCAATTTTCAGTTTTCCAGTTCATAATCATGCAGTTTAATCGGTTCAAACATCAAATATATCATCAAATCATGCAAGAAAAAAACCCCTAAATCTTCATGCTTTGACAATCATATTCAAAATCAAAACCCTAGAATGAACAAAATGCATTTTACTTACTTGGGTGGAGATACTAGATGCAATGAGAATGCTTCCAAGCTAGAATGCTCTCTTCCAACCCCAAACTTTGATGGCACACTAGTGAAAAAGTGAGTGGAAGAGAAATTTTCTTAAGAGGGAAGAGTGAAAAGATGTGGAAAACCTTGGAGAAGGTATGTGGGAGTGTTTGTGCAGAAAAATCTGAAAGTGTGAAAGAATACGCAGCTTAGGGTTTAAAAATACCCTAATGGGCTCGGGTCCCGCTAAGGGGAACTAAAACCCATCTGCGAGAGTACCGCTCAGCGGTAAAGTACCGCTCAGCGGCACTTTCGTGATGTGTTCTTCTCCTTCTTTTCTTAACCTACGTGCCTCCTAGACATGCCCCTCACTGGCTCCCTGCAATTCAATGTTCAAAATGCTTATGCAAACCCTAACTAAAAAAACAACAAAATATTCAATCAACTGGGTTGCCTCCCAGGTAGCGCTTGTTTAACGTCACGAGCCTGACCCAAAATCCACCAACACCCTTCAGTAGGTGCAAAATTTTCTTACCAACACCCATCAGTAGGTGTTACAGCCATTGTATCCTTCAGTAGATACTTAACCACCTAGCATCCTTCAGTAGATGCTATATCCAACAAAATAAATACAAAAATAATGTTCACAAATTAAAAATTACAAAACCAAATCAAAAGTTTTTAAATTCACTGGGTTGCCTCCCAGCAAGCGCTCTTTTAATGTCATTAGCTTGACCCAATAAAGTTCAAGTTCCATCTTCTTTATAGTTGATGTTGTCATTCCACCAACTCCTCAGCTGTTTCCTTTGAACTGTTTTGGTTCTTCTAGAATATGGAGACTCTATCTCTATCATCTCCTTCTCTTTAAAGCCCTTCACAACCCACAACTTGTTCTTGATTCTAACAGGTGTGCCAAGTTGGAGTCTTCTTTTCTTCCAGTCTCTAGGAATTTCTTCTCCTCTTCCAATCTCTTCTTCCTGGGTACCTGAAACAACAAACAATGGTTACCTGAAACCTCAAGATTTTCATCTTTACGGCTAGTCATGGGTGCATCTCGAAATGCAGCTTTATAACTAGCTTCTTCCTCCTTTGCTTGCATCTCATCTTTGAAGACATCTACCACCACTCTCTCCTCTCTGTCCTGGAGCACCACTATACCTTCATTTACATCTATGATAGCCCTGGCCGTTTTCATAAACGGTCTTCCAAGTATGATAGGTATCTTCTCGGTCTCCATCTTCATCACCACAAAGTCTGCCAAGAACTGAAGTTTGCCAACACAAACTATAATGTCCTCTACAATCCCACATGGCTCCTTTGAAGATCCATCGGCCATTACTATTTTAACCTTTGCAGGTTTCACTTTAACATTGCCGATTTGCTCCAGTAAAGAATAAGGTATCAAGTTAACACTTGAACCTAAATCAAGAGAGCTTTCTTTACCTTTTTCTTCCCTATAGTACAAGGGATAGAAAAACTGCCTGGATCTGATGCTTTAGGAGGGAATGACTCTTTTAACAGTTATACACTCTTTTGCCTCATCATCTCTACGTCTCTTCTTTGTAGAGATTTCTTCATCAGATTTTGTGTAAACTGCAATTTTCTGTAAATCTGTTCCCAAGGTGCTTCATTATCCACCATTCTGAATAATTCTGTGAAGTCCATTTGTTTCTCTTGATTTATTGGAAAAGGAAAATTGTTTTTGCTCTCTATTTCTCTTCTTTCTTCTGTTTCTCCTTCTTCTAACTCAATTATCTCTTCATTCACACTCTTTACCACTTTGCACTCTTCTCTAGGGTTAACCTCAGTATTAGCCCCAAAATTTCTATTTGGCCTTTCTTCCAATTGCTTGGTAATCTGACCCATTTGAATCTCCAAATTCTTTATAGCAGCTTCAGTGCTCTTTTGAGAAGATTCAGTTTTCTGTATGAATTGCTGAAGAGTTTCTTCCAACCTTGTTGATCTTTCATTAAGCATAGATAACTGTTGCCAAAAGGTTGGTTGCTGCTGCTGCTTATTATATTGATTTGCTTGCCCAGTTTGTCCTTGACCAATGCTTGGATGTGGTTTCCACCCTTGATTGTAATTCCCTTGACGGTATGGAAATTGATTAGCCATGAAATTAACATCCTCCAAGGCTTCCACTGGAAAAGCACATTGACCATTGATATGATCACCTCCACATAATTCGCACAACTGGGTTTGTACCTGTGCAGCAGTTTTCAACTCTTTAGGTAATTGTGCAAGAGTTTTAGTCAGAGTCTCCAGCTGTTGAGTTAGAATTTTATTTTGAGCTAGCAAGGCATCATGTGTCTGTAATTGGAGAACCCCTTTTTGTTGCATAGGAGCTCCTCTTTCACTGTTGAGCTCATTATCACTAGTAGCCATGTTGTCAATGATTTCTATAGCTTCCTCTGGAGTTTTCCATTTAATATTGCCTCCTGCTGAGGCATCAAGCATCATCTTGGTTTGTGAACCAAGCCCTCCAAGGAAAGTTAAGACTACTTCCTGTTCTTCAAAGCCATGCGTGGGTGTTTTTCTTAGCAGACTTTTGTATCTATCCCATGCATGCCCCAGTGATTCTTCCATGCCCTGCTTAAATGAAGATATCTCTTGCTTGCCTTTTGTCACCTTTGATTGTGGAAAGTACTTGTTCAAAAACTTTGTTACCACTGCTTCCCACTCTGTGAAACTTCCTTCTGGAAAAGAGTTCAACCAAAGCTTAGCATTGCCTCCCAATGAGAAAGGAAACAAACTAAGTTTGATTGCTTCGTCTGGCACCCCATTGATTTTCACTGTGTTGCAAATTTCATTAAATGTAGTAAGGTGCTCATATGGGCTTTCATGAGATAACCCATTAAATTGATTGCTCTTCACCAGTTGGATCAGTGCTGGTTTGACCTCCATATTGGCTGCATTGACTCTAGGTCTAGCTATGCTGTTAAAGTGTTGAGGTCCAGCTATATTGGTGTAATCAGCAAGAGTTCTTCTGATATTATTATTCTCCATATTTTCTGTGCTATTGTCAGAACCTTGTGGTGATGGTTGCAACAGAGTTTCCGGAGGAGGGAAAAGTTCTCTAGATGTTCTGATTCTTCTCCTCCGTCTACTGTCTTCTAATCCTTCAAGCAGAGGTTCTGTTGTTTTCTTGCTCCTAGTTCGAATTGCCTCCTGCATACACAAGAACACAAAACCCTAGAAAAGATTTGGTTAGCACAAAAAGATATAAGAGAAGATATAAGATTCAGAAAATAAAACAGAAAACAGAAAAACAGAAAAAAAAATAAAATAAAATAAACAATAAAATACAAACTAAAAATAAAAACAGAAAATAAAATAAAATAAAAAAATTCGAAATTTAAATTAAAAATAAAAAAATAAGTCAAAGATAATCAATAATCACACAAATTAACCAGTTAAACCACGAGTCCCCGGCAACGGCGCCAAAAACTTGATGGACAAATTTATGAACACCAAATATGATGTCACAAACTTGTTTTCAATCGGCAAGTATGACCGAATCGTTCAAGTAATAAACTTGGTAGACCAAGTATCGTTCTTCCCAAAGGACTCACGGCCTAGTTTAGTTATGTGTTTCTTGATTAACTAAGACTTACAAACGAATATTTGGAGTTTAATATGCAAGACAGAAAATAAACATGTATGCATGAATTTTGATCAATGGCAAAAAGCAAAAGATAAACACTTTCAATGAAATATAGATATGAATATGTTGTTGGGGGTCAATTTCATCTTATCCACTCTCATATATTTTAGGAATTCAACATTCAAATCATCATTGTTAATGCCACTCTCTAAAGTACCTTTCAGAAGGCTTCTCCCTAATCACGAGTTCATACAATTCCTAGCATTCCTAATGATCAGTTCATAAGTGCAGGAGCTTAACGACAACCAATATCAATTGGGAGAAATTCCCCGGATCTAGACTTCCCCGTACGTGCCCGTATCGACAAAACCAATAATCATGCATCGAATGAGTTAAACAATGCAAGCATTAAGCAAAGAGGAAAAACCCTAACTAATGATGAAAGAAAGCATAAGTCTTAATTAAAAGATGTAAAAACAGATTCCATATATGAGAGTTTCACAAGATTACATTGATTCCCCAACAAACATACAGAGTTTAGTTCACCATATTCATGGTGAACCTAGATGAATTACAATGAAAGAATGAAAGAATAAACCCTAAAAAGGTGAAGAGGAAGCCTCAGCATCCAAGATCCTCCTTCAAAGGGGTGGAAGAGAGAGTGTTTGCTTCGTTCCAGCCAAGATCCTAACCCTAGGAAACCCTAAAGCTTATATATCATTCGTAAATTACAAAAAGTCAAGTCCAAGCCCATTAAAGTGCCGCTCAGCGGTAAAATACCGCTCAGCGGTGAGTGCGTGACTTGTTTGCCCCTCAGCGGACCTCCCGCAAGCTCCTGAGTGCCGCTCAGCGGTAAACTGCCGCTGAGCGGTGACTTCGGCTTCTCCTTTTCACTTTTTATTGTCTTTTCTGATTTCATCTCTCTCCTTCTTCACTTCTTTCACCAAATTCACCTTAAAACCTGCACAAAAACACTGAAATCAAGCATAAACCTGTCCAGCTCTCTTATTTATAAAAATATGAAGAAAAGCATGATTTCAAGCTAGTTTCTAAGTGTAAAGGTTGATTTTAGTGTCAATTTTAATCATGAAAATAACAGTTTTTCAAATGTTATCAGGAGGAAGTGGACGAAGTGGAAAAAGTGGAGGAAGTGGAACAAGTGGAAGAAGTGGACGAAGTTGATAGAGTGCAGGAAGTGGATGAAGTGGAGGAAGTGGAGGAAGTGGAGGAAGTAGACGAAGTGGACGAAGTGGACCAAGTGGACGAAGTGGAGGAAGTGAACGAAGTGGAGGAACTGGACAAAGTTGACGAAGTGGAAGAAGTGTAAGAAGTGGATGAAGTGGATGAAGTGAATGAAGTGGAGGAAGTGGAGGAAGTGGAGGAAGTTGACGAAATTGAGGAAGTGGAGGAAATGGACGAAGTGGATGAAGTGGAGGAAGTGGAGGAAGTCGACGAAGTAGACGAAGTGGTCGAAGTGGACCAAGTCGACGAAGTGGAGGAAAAGGATGAAGTGGATGAAGTGATTGAACTGGAGGAAGTGGAGGAAATCAACGATGGTAAGGAAGTGGACGAAATGGAGGAAGTGGACGAAGGGGAGCAAGTTGAGGAAGTGGAGGAAATGGACGAAGTGGATGAAGTGGAGCACGTTGACGAAGTGGAGGAAGTGGAGGAAGTAGAGGAAGTGGAAGAAGTGGACGAAGTGGACGAAGCGGAGGAATTGGACGAAGTGGAGGAAGTTGACGAAGTTGACGAAGTGGATGAATTTGACATAGTGGACGAAGTTGACGAAGTGGACGACGTTGACGAAGTTGACGAAGTGGAGGAAGTGGAACAAGTTGACGAAGTGGAAGAAGTGGATGATGTGAGTGAAGTTGAGGAAGTAGAGGAAATGGACAATGTTGAGGAAGTGGACGCAATGGAGGAAGTGGAGGAAGTGGAGGAAGTGGACGAACATGACGAAGTGGACGAAATGGACGAAGTGGACTAAGTTGACGAAATGGAGGAAGTGGATGAAGTTGACGAAGTGGAAGAAGTGCAGGAAGTGAATGAAGTGGAGGAAGTGGACGATGTTGAGGAAGTGGGGGAAGTGCACGAAGTTGACGAAGTGGACGAAGTGGACGAATTGGACGAAGTGACGAAGTGGACGAAGTGGACGAAGTGGACAATGTGGACGAAGTGGACGAAGTGGACAAAGTGACGAAGTTGAAGAAATGGACGAAATGGACGAAGTGGACGAAGTTGACGAAATGGAGGAAGTGGACGAAGTTGACGAAGTGGAAGAAGTGGAGGAAGTGGAGAATGTGGACGAAGTGGAGGAAGTGGAAGAACTGGACGAACTTGAAAAAGTGGACGAAATGGACGAAGTGGACGAAGTTGACGAAGTGGACTGATGAATCAATATTTTATTGATTGCACTTAGTTTATTGTATCGGATTTAATCAAGGAATTGTGCTTGAATGTACAATATTATCCTATTTTTCCTAATGTTGCTAAATTTGATTGGAAATTCTTATTTTAACTAATTTGAATTATCTGAGCTAATTATTTTACAAGGAAAATTTGGAGATACAATTGGGACATTTGAAGGTTAAATGAGAAATGGCAGTTGAGCCCAATGCATCTCAGTCATTTAAATTTTCGCACAGTGCTGCGTGAATGTTGTGTCAACTTGTGTGTCCTCGTTTGAGTTCAATTCTTATCCGTTTTCCATGCAATTTTTTTTTATAGTTTCGTCTAGATGTCTATTTTCACATATAGTTTTTACTTTGTTCAAATTAGTTCTGTACTGTTCCCAGTAATGTTTTTACTCCCCTATGTCAGTCCAGTGATTACTGTTTGAGTGTTCTAATATGTTTGCATTGTTTGCTTGCTGTTTAGTACTTGTGGTGGCTGGAATTTATCATTGGACAATGCATCTCATGCCACAAAAAGAAATTAAATATGGTTCTAGACTCTTAATTGGTTGCAAGGAGGTCCAGATTGTTTTGAGTTGAACAAAACTGCACATCTAGAAGATTGAAGAAATGAAGTGCATTTATGCTGGAAATGAGCTGCTCATATTTTAAGCATCACAGCTTTGATTTGCTTACGAGCACACGTGGAGGCTCACTTTCCTTTTGGGCTTGGAGGAAGCGGTGCTTCAAGAAGCAATGGGCTGGTCCAGCAAAGGGGGTGACAAGCAGAAATCAACACGTGGTCCAGCTGGAACAAGTGAGCACAGGACACATTCTTTTGGGGGTTAGCTCTCGGCCTAGGGCAGAAAAAAGGAGGGAACCAGCCGCCACTTGGCTTGGGCAACTCATTACTTCTTTGTTTTGTCTCTCGGTTTTTGAACAGGAGGGGAAAAATGGTGCGTTCGATGGATGATGGGATTTTAGACGAGCATCTTTCTTTTTAGAAGAGGCGGACATTCATCTTCGCTTGGAGAAAAGAAACACGCGTGCTTCAGCATTGAGAGAGGACATTTATGTTCATGAGGCACACATGGTGATTTTTCGGGAGGTGCATAAAAATTTTCTTTTACATATTGTAATCATGCTTGGATGATAATGAGTTTTACATTCTAGTTGTTGAAATACAAAAAGTGAAGGAGCTGCTGGTTTGGAAGTTAAATTCAATGAAATATCATTCACGTTTTTCAATGAGCATTAATTTTCTTTAGCTAAATATTGTATTTATCATTTGCCATTGAGCTTTGTCCCAGCTGCACGGTGCTTGCTGCGACATAATATATTATATTAGTTTACTCTTCTGGGAGAAAAGACCAATTGTTCACTGAATGAAGAAGTGGTGCAGCACCGTGATTTCTTTCTTTTAAATTTGGTGCACGGTGATTATCCTGGAAAGAAGAGGAAAGGAATGCATCCGCCACCTACTTAGGAATTCATTTTACTTTTTCTTGCTCTTAGGAAAAGAGAAACGCTAGTTTTCATTTAGCAATGCTGAACGATGATGGATTCTTTTTTATTTTAAATTTCTTTTTTAGAGATAAGTGTGCAAGCTGGGAACATTGATTTATGATTGAAGAGACAAACGAATTGAATATTTCTTTTAGGGTGTATAAGGTGATTAAATTTGGAGGGGTGTTTCAACTTTTCACTTTTTAGCCCAACATTGCATTTTAATTTGGTTCAAGATTTTTTTTTCAGATTTTCTTTTATTTCTCACGGTTTTCAACTTTTCAGTTTTTAGCCCAACATTGCATTTTAATTTGGTTCAAGATTTTTTTTTTCAGATTTTCTTTATTTCTCATTGGTTTGTGTATTTAATGTTTCAGCGAAAGTCTTGCATTTGAATAGCACCACCAAATGTTTCTTTGTTATTTGCTGCATTTAATTAGTTCACACATTTTTTTTAGGACTGTTTAATTTACTGTTTTCGTTCACTATGTTGTCTATTATGTTCGGTGTTTTTATCTTCGTGCATTTCCAATTTCCTCACTTGCTTTAGAGACCGTTCGGTCTTAATGTAGAACCGTTCGGTCATCTGTAGGACCGTTCGGTCTTCACGCTTTGTTAATTCATTTCACTATTTTCAATTATGTTTAGTTGTATTTAATTTCAAGTTTTAATTTAGTTCATTTAAAATCACAAAAACACTTTCAAAACCCCCCACTACTTGTTTGATCTGACACTCGAACCACAATTGGTCCTTGAGAGACGACCTAGGAGTCACTTCCTAGCACTATACTGCATTCTTTAATGCACAACTTTTGTGGAGGTACGACCCTCCTATCATGGACGAAGTGGACGAACTGGACAAACTGGAGGAAGTGGAGGAAGTGGGCGAAGTGGAGGAAGTGGACGAAGTGGACGAACTTGACGAAGTGGACGAAGTATACGAAGTTGACGAAGTCGACGACGTGGAGGAAGTGGAGGAAATGGATGAAGTGGAAGGAACTGGACAAAGTTGACGAAGTGGACGAAGTTGACGAAGTGGACGAAGTTGACGAAGTGGACGAAGTTGACGAAGTTGACGAAGTGGACGAAGTGGAGGAATTGGATGAAGTGGAAGCAGTGGACGAAGTGGAGGAAGATGACGAAGTTGACGAAGTGGACGAAGTGGAGGAAGTGTACGATGTTGAGGAAGTGGACGAAGTGGACGAAGTGGAAGAAGTTGACGATGTGGACGAATTGGACGAAGTGACGAAGTGGAGGAAGTGGAGGAAGTGGAGGAAGTGGAGGAAGTGGACAAAGTGGACAAAGTGGAGGAAGTGGAGGAAGTGAAGGAAGTGGAGGAAGTGGAGGAACTTGACGAAGGGGACAGAATTGACGAAGTGGACGAAGTGGACGAAATGGAGGAAGTGGACGAAGTTGACGAAGTGGAAGAAGTGGAGGAAAGTGGAGGAAATGGACGATGTTGAGGAAGTGGAGGAAGTGGAGGAAATGGACGATGTTGAGGAAGTGGAGGAAGTGGAGGAAGTGGACGAAATGGAGGAAGTGGAGGAAGTGGATGAAGTTGACAAAGTAGACGAAGTGGACGAAGTGAACGAAGTGGAGGAAGTGGGGGAAGTGGAAGAAGTGGAAGAAGTTGACGAAGTGGACGAAGTGGACAAAGTGGAGGAGGTGGAGGAAGTGGAGGAAGTGGAGGAAGTGGCCGAAGTTGACGACGTAGACGAAGTGGAGGAAGTGGACGAACTTGACGAAGTGGACGAAATGGACGAAGAGGAAGAAGTTGACGAAGTGGAAGAAGTTGACAAAGTGGACAAAGTTGACGAAATGGAGGTAGTGAATGAAGTGGAGGAAGTGGAGGAAATGGACGATGTTGAGGAAATGGAAGAAGTGGACGAAATGGAGGATATGGAGGAAGTGGACGAACTTGACGAAGTGGAGGAAGTGGACCAACTTGACGAACTGAACGAAATAGACGAAGTGGACGAAGTTGACGAAGTGGACAAAGTAGAGGAAGCAGACGAAGTGGACGAAGTTCACGAAGTGGAAGAAGTGTAGGAAGTGGAGGAAGTGGACGATGTTGAGGAAGTGGACGAAGTTGACGAAGTGGACGAATCGAAAAAGTTGACAAAGTGGAGGAAGTGTACGAAGGGGACGAAGTTGACGAAGTGGACGAAGGGGACGAGCTTGACGAAGTTGACGAAGTTGACGAAGTGGAAGAAGAAGGTGAAGAAGTGGACGAAGTGGAGGAAGTGGACGAAGAGGAGGAAGTGGAAAAAGTTGACGAAGTTGGAGAAGGGGATGAAGTAAATGGAGTGGAGGAAGTGGAGCCAAGGGACGATGTTGAGGAAGTGGAGGAAGTGGACGAAATGGAGGATGTGGAGGAAGTGGAGGAAGTGGACGAATTGTAGGAAGTGGGGGAAGTGGACGAAATGGACGAACTTGACGAAGTGGAGGAAGTGGACGAACTTGACGAAGTGGACGAAATGGACGAAGTTGAGGAAGTTGGCGACGTGGACGAAGTGGAGGAAGCGGACGAAGTGGAGGAAGTGAATGAAGTGGACGAACTTGACGAAGTGGACGAAATGGACGAAGTGGAAGAAGTTGACGAAGTGGAGGAAGTGGAGGAAGTGGAGGAAGTGGAGAAACTGGAGGAAGAGGACGAAATGGAAGAAGTGAAGGAAGTGGAGGAAGTGCACGAAGTAGAGGAAGTGGAAGAACTTGACGAAGTGGACGAAGTGGATTAAGTGGAGGAAGTGGAGGAAGTGGACGAATAGGACGAAGTCGACGAAGTGGAGGAAGTGGAGGAAGTGAAGAATTGGAAGAAGTAGACGAAGTTGACGAAGTGGAGGAAGTCGACGAAGAGGACGAAGTGAAGGAAATGGATGAAGTGGAGGAAGTGGAGGAAGTGGACGATGTGGACAAAGTTCACGAACTTGACGAAGCTGACGAAGTGGACGAAATACACAAAGTGGAGGAAGTGGAGGAACTTGACGAAGTGGACCAAATGGACGAAGTGGACGAAATTGACGAAGTGGACGAAGTGGAGGAAGTTGAGAAAGTTGACGAAGTGGAAGAAGTGGATGAACTGAATGGAGTGGAGGAAGTGGAGGAAATGGATGATGTTGAGGAAGTGGAGGAAGTGGACGAACCTAACGAAGTGGACGAAATGGACGAAGGGGACGAAGTGGAGGAAAGGGACGAACTTGACGAACTGGACGAAGTTGGTGACGTGGACGAAGTGGAAGAAGTGAACGAAGTGGACGAAGTGCAGGAAGTGGAAAAAGTGGAGGAAGTGGACGAAGTTGACAAAGTGGACGAAGTGGACGAAGTGGAGGAAGTGGACAAAGTTGACGAAGTGGAAGAAGTGGATGAAGTAAATGAAGAGGAGGAAGTATAGGGAATGGACGATGTTGATGAAGTGGAGGAAGTGGACGAAATGGCGGAAGTGGAGGAAGTGGACGAAGTGGAGGAAGTGGAGGAAGTGGACGAAATGGAGGAAGTGGAGGAAGTGGAGGAAGTGGTCGAACTTGATGAAGTGGAGGAATTGGACGAACTTGACGAAGTGGACGAAGTGGACGAACTTGACGAACTGGAGGAAGTGGAGAATGTGGACAAAGTGGAGGAAGTGGAAGAACTGGACTAAGTGAACGAAGTGGACGAAGTTGACGAAGTGGGAAAAGTGCAGGAAGTGAATGAAGCAGAGGAAGTGGAGGAAGTGGACGATGTTGACGAACTGGAGGAAGTGGACGAATTTGACGAAGCGGACGAAGTCGAAGAAGTTAACGAAGTGGAGGAAGTGGACGAAGTGGACGAAGTGGACGAAGGTGACGAACTTGACGAAGTGGACATAGTGGACGAAGCGGAGAAGTTGACGAAGGGGACGAAGTGGAAGAAGAAGATTAAGAAGTGGACAAAGATGACGAAGTGGAGGAAGTGGAGGAAGTGGAGGAAGTGGACGAAGTAAACGAAGTTGACGAAGTGGACGAAGTAAACGATTTTGACGAAGTAAACGATGTTGACGAAGTGGACGAAGTTGACGAAGTGTAGGAAATGGATGAAGTGGACGAAGTGGAGGAAGTGGACGAAATGGAGGATGTGGACGAAGTGGACGAAGCAGACGAAATGGACGAAATGGGCGAAGTTGACGAAGTGGACGAAGTGGACAAAGTGGAGGAAGTGGAGGAAGTGGACGAACCTGACGAAGTGGACGAAATGGTCGAAGTGGACGAAGTTGACGAAGTGGAGGAAGTGGAGGAAGTGAAGGAAGTGGACCAAGTTGACGAAGTGAAAGAAGTGGATGAAGTGAGCGAAGTTGAGGAAGTAGAGGAAATGGACAATGTTGAGGAAGTGGACGCAATGGAGGAAGTGGAGGAAGTGGACAAACTTGACGAAGTTAAGGAAGTGGAGGAGGTGGAGGAAGTGGACGAACGTGACGAAGTGGACGAACTTGACGAAGTGGAGAATGTGGACGAAGTGGAGGAAGTGGAAGAACAGGACCAAGTGGAGGAAGTGGACGAAGTTGACGTAGTGGACGAAGTTGACGAAGTGGACGAAGTGGAGGAAGTGGACAAAGTGGAAGAAGTGAATCTAGTGGACGAAGTGTGCGAGGTGGAGGAAGTTGAGGAAGTGAACGAAGTGGATGAAGTGGAGGAAGTGGAGGAAGTGGAAGAAGTGGACGAACTTGACGAAGTGGACGAAGTTGACAAAGTGGATAAAGTGGACGAAGTGGAAGATGTTCAGGAAGTGAATGAAGTGGAGGAAATGGAAGAAGTGGAAAGTGTTGAGGAAGTGGAGGAAGGGGACGAAGTGGAAGATGTTGACGAAGTGGAGGATGTGGAGAAAGTGGAGGAAGTGGAGGAAGTGGACGAAGGGGACGAACTTCACGAAGTTGACGAAGTGGAGGAAGTGGAGGAAGTGGATGAAGTGGACAAAGTGGAGGAAGTGGAGGAAGTGGAGGAAGTGGAGCAAGTAGAGGAAGTGGACGAACTTGATGAAGTGGACGAAGTGGATGAAGTGGAGGTAGTGGACGAAGAGGACGAAGTGGACGACGACATGGACGAAGTGGACGAAGTGGCAGAAGTGGACAAAGTGGACGAAGTTGGCGACATGGATGAAGTGGAGGAAGTGGATGAAGTGGAGGAAGTTGAAGAAGTGGACGATGTGGACGAAGTGGAAGAAGTGGACGAAGTCGACGAAGTAGACGAAGTGGAAAAAGTTGAGGAAGTGGAGGAAGTGGTGGAAATGGACGAACCTGACGAAGTTGACTAAATGGACGAAGTGGACGAAGTTGACGAAGTGCACGAAGTGGAGGAAGTGGAACAAGTTGACGAACTGGAAGAAGTGGATGAAATGAGCGAAGTTGAGGAAGTAGAGGAAATGGACAATGTAGAGGAAGTGGACGCAGTGGAGGAAGTGGAGGAAGTGGAGGAAGTGGACAACCTTCACGAAGTGGAGGAAGTGGAGGAGGTGGAGGAAGTGCACGAACGTGACGAAGTGGACGAAATGGACGAAGTGGACGAAGTTGACGAAGTGGAGAATATGGACGAAGTAGAGGATGTGGAAGAACTGGACCAAGTGGAGGAAGTGGACGAAGTTGACGAAGTGGACGAAGTTGACGAAGTGAACGAATTTGACGAAGTTGACGAAGTGAATGAAGTGAAGGGAGTGGACGAAGTGGAGGAAGTGAACGTAGTTGACGAAGTGGAGGAAGTGGACGAAGTGGAGGAAGTGGAGGAAGTGGACGAACTTGACGAAGTGCACGAAATGGACGAAGTGGACGAAGTTGACAAAGTGGATGAAGTGGACGAAGTGGAAGAAGTGGAGGAATTGGACGATGTTGACGAAGTGGAAGAAGTTCAGGAAGTGAATGAAGTGGAGGAAGTGGAAGAAGTGGACGATGTTGAGGAAGTGGGGGAAGGGGACGAAGTGGAAGAAGTGGAAGATGTTGACGAAGTGGAGGAACTGGAGGAAGTGGAGGAAGTGGAGGAAGTGGAGGAAGTGGAGGAAGTGGAGGAAGTAGAGGAAGTGGACGAAGGGGACGAACTTGATCAAGTGGGCGAAGTGGATGAAGTGGAGGAAGGGGACGAAGAGGACGAAGTGGACGACGTGGACGAAGTGGACGAAGTGGACAAAGTGCAAGAAGTGGAGGAAGTGGACGAACTTGACGAGGCGGACGAAATGGGCGAAGTGGACGAAGTTGACGAAGTTGACGAAGGGGAGGAAGTGGACGAAGTGGAAAATGTGGACGAAGAGGAGGAAGTGGAAGAACTGGACGAAGTGGAGGAAGTGGACGAAGTTGACGAAGTGGAGGAAGTAGACGAAGTGGAGGAAGTGGAAGAAGTGGAGGAAGTGGACGAAGTGGACGAAGTGGAGAAAGTTGATAAAGTTGACGAAGTGGACGAAGTGCAAGAGGTGGAGGAAGTGGACAAACTTCACGAAGTGGACGAAATGGACGAAGTTGAACAAGTGGACGAAGTTGACGAAGTGGACGAAGTCGAGGGAGTGGACGAAGTTGACGAAGTGGAAGAAGTGTAGGAAGTGAATGAAGTGGAGGAAGTGGACGAAGTGGAGGAAGTGGAGAAAGTTGCTGAAGTTGACGAAGTGGACGAAGTTCACGAAGTAGAGGATGCTGACGAACTTGACGAAGTGGACGAAATGGTCGAAGTGGATGATGTTGATGAGGTGGAGGAAATGGAGAATGTGGACAAAGTGGAGGAAGTTGAAGAACTGGACGAAGTGGAGGAAGTGGAGGAAGTGGACGAAGTGGGCGAAGTTGTCGAAGTGGACGAAGTGGAGAATGTGGACGAAGAGGAGGGAGTGGAAGAACTGGACGAAGTGGAGGAAGTGGACGAAGTTGACGAAGTAGACGAAGTTGACGAAGTGGAGGAAGTAGACGAAGTGGAGGAAGTGGAAGAAGTGGAGGAAGTGGAGGAAGTGGACGAATTGGAGAAAGTTGATAAAGTTGACGAAGTGGAGAAAGTGGACAACCTTCACGAAGTGGACGAAGTTGAACAAGTGGACGAAGTTGACGAAGTGGAGGAAGTGGATGGAGTGGAGGAAGTGGACGAAGTTGACGAAGTGGAAGAAGTTTAGGAAGTGAATGAAGTGGAGGTAGTGGAGGAAGTGGACGATGTTGAAGAAGTGGAGGAGGAAGTGGAGGAAGTGGTGGAAGTGAAGGAAGTGGAAAAAGTGGACAAAATAGAGGAGGTAGAGGAAGTGGAGGAGGAAGTGGAGGAAGTGGTGGAAGTAGAGGAAGTGGACGAACTTGACCAAGTGGAGGAAGTGGACGAAGTGGAGGAAGTGGAGGAAGTAGACGAAGTAGAGAATGTGGACGAAGTGGAGGAAGTGGACGAACTTGACGAACTGGACGAAGTGGAGAAAGTGGACGAAGTGGAGAAAGTGGACGAAGTGGAGGAAGTGGAAGAAGTGCAGGAAGTGGACGAAGTGGAGGAAGTGGAGAAAGTTGCTGAAGTTGACTAAGTGGACGAAGTGGACGGGGTGGAGGAAGTTGAGGAAGTGGACGAACTTCACGAAGTGGAGGATGCTGACGAACTTGACGAAGTGGACGAAATGGTTGAAGTCGATGATGTTGACGAGGTGGAGGAAATGGAGAATGTGGACAAAGTGGAGTAAGTTGAAGAACTGGACGAAGTGGAGGAAGTGGACGAAGTTGACGAAGTGGGCGAAGTTGTCGAAGTGGACGAAGTGGAGAATGTGGACGAAGAGGAGGAAGTGGAAGAACTGGACGAAGTGGAGGAAGTGGACGAAGTTGACGAAGTGGAGGAAGTAGACGAAGTGGAGGAAGTGGAAGAAGTGGAGGAAGTGGAGGAAGTGGACGGAGTGGAGAAAGTTGATAAAGTTGACGAAGTGGACGAAGTGGAGGAGGTGGAGGAAGTGGAGGAAGTGGACAAACTTCACGAAGTGGACGAAGTTGAACAAGTGGACGAAGTTGACGAAGTGGACGAAGTGGAGGGAGTGGAGGAAGTGGAGGAAGTTGACAAAGTGGAAGAAGTGTAGGAAGTGAATGAAGTGGAGGAAGTGGAGGAAGTGGACGATGTTGAGGAAGTGGAGGAGGAAGTGGAGGAAGTGGTGGAAGTAAAGGAATTGGACAAAGTGGACAGAGTGGAGGAAGTAGAGGAAGTGGAGGAGGAAGTGGAGGAAGTGGTGGAAGTAGAGGAAGTGGACGAACTTGACCAAGTGAAGGAAGTGGACGAAGCGGAGGAAGTGGAGGACGTGGACGAAGTGGAGAATGTGGACGAAGTGGAGGAAGTGGACGAACTTGAAGAAGTGGACGAAGTGGAGAAAGTGGAGGAAGTGGAAGAAGTGGAGGAAGTGGACGAAGTGGACGAAGTGGAGAAAGTTGCTGAAGTTGACGAAGTGAACGAAGTGGAGGAGGTGGAGGAAGTGGACGAACTTCACGAAGTGGAGGATGCTGACGAGCTTGACGAAGTGGATGATGTTGACGAGGTGGAGGAAATGGAGGAAGTGGACGAAGTTGACAAAGTGGAGGAAGTGGAGGAAGTGGACGATGTTGAAGAAGTGGAGGAGGAAGTGGTGGAAGTGAAGGAATTAGAAAAAGTGGACAAAGTGGGGAAGTCGAGGAGGAAGTGGTGGAAGTACAGGAAGTGGACGAAATTGACCAAGTGGAGGAAGTGGAGGAAGTGGACGAAGTGGAGAATGTGGACAAAGTGGAGGAAGTGGACGAACTTGACGAAGTGGAGAAAGTGGATGAAGTGGAGGAAGTGGAAGAAGTGCAGGAAGTGGACGAAGTGGAGGAAGTGGAGAAAGTTGCTGAAGTTGACGAAGTGGACGAAGTGGAGGAGGTGGAGGAAATGGAGGAAGTGGACAAAGTGGACGAACTTCACGAAGTGGAGGATGCTGACGAACTTGACGAAGTGGACGAAATAGTCGAAGTCGATGATGTGGACGAGGTGGAGGAAATGGAGAATGTGGACAAAGTGGAGGAAGTTGAAGAACTGGACGAAGTGGAGGAAGTGGAGGAAGTGGACGAAGTTGACGAAGTGGGCGAAGTTGTCGAAGTGGACGAAGTGTAGAATGTGGACGAGGAGGAGGAAGTGGAAGAACTGGACGAAGTGGAGGAAGTGGACGAAGTGGACGAAGTTGACGAAGTGGAGGAAGTAGACGAAGTGGAGGAAGTGGAAGAAGTGGAGGAAGTGGACGAAGTGGAGAAAGTTGATAAAGTTGACGAAGTGGACGAAGTGGAGGAGGTGGAAGAAGTGGACAAACTTCACGAAGTGGACGAAGTTGAACAAGTGGACGAAGTTGACGAAGTTGACGAAGTGGACGAAGTGGAGGGAGTGGAGGAAGTGGAGGAAGTTGACGAAGTGGAAGAAGTGTAGGAAGTGAATGAAGTGGAGGAAGTGGAGGAAGTGGACGATGTTGAGGAAGTGGAGGAGGAAGTGGTGGAAGTGAAGGAATTGGACAAAGTGGACAAAGTGGAGAAAGTAAAGGAAGTGGAGAAGGAAGTGGAGGAAGTGGAGGAAGTGGTGGAAGTAGAGGAAGTGGACGAACTTGACCAAGTGAAGGAAATGGACGAAGGGGAGGAAGTGGAGGAAGTGGAGAATGTGGACGATGTGGAGGAAGTGGACGAACTTGACGAAGTGGACGAAGTGGAGAAAGTTGACGAAGTGGAGGAAGTGGAAGAAGTGGAGGAAGTGGACGAAGTGGAGGAAGTGGAGAAAGTTGCTGAAGTTGACGAAGTGGACGAAGTGGAGGAGGTGGAGGAAGTGGAAGAAGTGGACAAAGTGGACGAACTTCACGAAGTGGAGGATCCTGACGAACTTGACGAAGTGGACGAAATGGTCAAAGTCGATGATGTTGACGAGGTGGAGGAAATGGAGAATGTGGACAAAGTGGAGGAAGTTGAAGAACTGGACGAAGTGGAGGAAGTGGACGAAGTTGACGAAGTGGGCGAAGTTGTCGAAGAGGACGAAGTGGAGAATGTGGACGAAGAGGAGGAAGTGGAAGAACTGGACGAAGTGGAGGAAGTGGACGAAGTTGACGAAGTGGACGAAGTGGAGAAAGTGGACGAAGTGGAGGAAGTGGAAGAAGTGCAGGAAGTGGAGGAAGTGCAGGAAGTGGAGAAAGTTGTTGAAGTTGACAAAGTGGACGAAGTGGAGGAGGTGGAGGAAGTGGACGAAGTGGACGAACTTCACGAAGTGGAGGATGCTGACGAGCTTGACGAAGTGGACGAAATGGTCGAAGTGGTTGATGTTGACGAGGTGGAGGAAATGGAGAATGTGGACAAAGTGGAGGAAGTTGAAGAACTGGACGAAGTGGAGGAAGTGGACGAAGTTGACGAAGTGGGCGAAGTTGACGAAGTGATGGAAACGGAGGAAGTGGAGGAAGTGGAGGAAGTGGAGGAAGTTGGCGACGTGGACGAAGTGGAGGAAGTGGACGACGTGGAGGAAGTGGAAGGAATGGACGAAGTGGACGAACTGGACAAAGTTTAAGAAGAAGATGAAGAAGTGGACGAAGAGGACGAAGTGGAGGAAGTGGACGAAGTGGAGGAAGTGGAGGAAGTGCACGAGGTAAACGAAGTTGACGAAGTGGACGAAATTGACGAAATGGAGGAAGTGCACGAAGAGGAGGGAGTAGAGGAGGAGGTGGACGAAATGGAGGCAGGGGACGAAGTTGACGAGCTGGACGAAGTGGAGGAAGTGGACGAAGTTGACGAAGTGGGCGAAGTTGACGAAGTTGACGAAGTGATGGAAATGGAGGAAGTGGAGGAAGTGGACGAAGTGGAGGAAGTTGGCGACGTGGACGAAGTGGAGGAAGTGGACGACGTGGAGGAAGTGGAAGGAATGCACGAAGTGGACGAACTGGACAAGTTTAAGAAGAAGATGAAGAAGTGGACGAAGAGGACGAAGTGAGGAAGTGGACGAAGTGGAGGAAGTGGAGGAAGTGGCCGAGGTAAACGAAGTTGACGAAGTGGACGAAATTGACAAAATGGAGGAAGTGCACGAAGAGGAGGGAGTGGACGAGGAGGTGGACGAAATGGAGGCAGGGGACGAAGTTGACGAGGTTGGCGACGGGG
>NC_142173.1:48758357-48822467 GCF_029865625.1 Vigna umbellata | reverse complement strand
ACGAACGTCTAGAATCCTAAAATATTATAACATATGTAATCCTTGGATAAAATAAAATACCAGTATTTTCTGATGTCGTTTACTTGTAATTCGTCGTCATAACCTGCTCTCAATAACAGGCGACCCGAGCCGTCTTCCATCGCGACTTCAGACCTATCTCCCCGACTCCTCAAGGACTAACGAGTAAAAACATCGATACTACGCGTAACGATGCACTATACTCAACACGAGCCGAAGTCATTTCATTGGGCGAGACATTCACCTCCTCGCGCAGAAGAAGGTGACACTCGAATCTCAGTCTCACGCGTGAGACTAGCAAAAATGCTCAAAAGACAGACGAAGTTACAAGTAAATAACATAGTGTATGTACCACCTCCAACAGAATAAACGTTCTCAATCACGAATTCGTACATATTCTCAATAATATGTATAAATAAACCAATATTGGATCAAGGAAATAACCAACAATTCTCAATAATTGTTTCAAAATACTCCCGTGGATTCATGCATTATTGCCGAACGCTATTTCCAACTCTGATGCTGTCTGAACGAACGTTCTGGAATCAATCATCATCAAAGGCCGAACGCTGCCGATGAACACCAAACCTTATTAACCGAGCTCCAAGGACGAACGCTCGAGATCAAGTCTAGTCGTACGTTACCTCAGACGAGTACTTCCTGAGGATTAACATCATCGAGAACGAACGCTCACAAACACAATTAAACCAAGGTCGAACGTCAAAGATCCAAACCAAACACTTAAAGCCGAACGCTCAAGATTGCTACCCAAGAGTTCCATGTTAGGAACGAACGCTTATACCCACTAATATCTCAATACTGAACACTCAAATCAAACACCATTAATCCGGACATGATAAGGACGGACGTTTTGATACTCAGTCGAAGCCCTAAGTCCCTTTGCCGAACGCATTAAAAGAAGCCTGACCGAACGACATAAATCAGCAGCTAACCGAACGGTGCTTAAATCAAAACTTAACCGAACGCTCAATAGTCACTAATACCCGCTCAAGGTTCAACACTTGAGAATAAGCAACTTAAAAACCGAACGCTCACTTATACCCACAAACGGAACGCTCATTTAGACTCAAAAACCGAACGCTCAATTATACTTAAAAACCGAACGCTCACTTATACCCAAAAGCGAACGCTCACTTCTACCCAAAACCGAACGCTCACTTATACTCAAAACCGGACGCCCACTTATACTTAAAAACCGAACGTTCACTTATACCCAAAACCGAACGCTCACTTATACCCAAAACCGAACGCTCACTTATACTCAAAACCGGACGCTCACTTATACTTAAAAACCGAACGTTCACTTATACCCAAAACCGAACGCTCAGGATTCAAACCTAAAATTCTATTTTTAAGAACGAACGATTGCATTCACTAATACTCAGTACCGAACGCCCAAGATTACTTCTTGTGGATTCCAATTTAGGGACGGACGCTCAAGTTGAAACCTGGATTGCCAATTGCTAACGAACGCTCACAATCATTTGGACGAACGTCTAGAATCCTAAAATATTATAACATATGTAATCCTTGGATAAAAATAAAATACCAGTATTTTCTGATGTCGTTTACTTGTAATTCGTCGTCATAACCTGCTCTCAATAACAGGCGACCCGAGCCGTCTTCCATCGCGACTTCAGACCTATCTCCCCGACTCCTCAAGGACTAACGAGTAAAAACATCGATACTACGCGTAACGATGCACTATACTCAACACGAGCCGAAGTCATTTCATTGGGCGAGACATTCACCTCCTCGCGCAGAAGAAGGTGACACTCGAATCTCAGTCTCACGCGTGAGACTAGCAAAAATGCTCAAAAGACAGACGAAGTTACAAGTAAATAACATAGTGTATGTACCACCTCCAACAGAATAAACGTTCTCAATCACGAATTCGTACATATTCTCAATAATATGTATAAATAAACCAATATTGGATCAAGGAAATAACCAACAATTCTCAATAATTGTTTCAAAATACTCCCGTGGATTCATGCATTATTGCCGAACGCTATTTCCAACTCTGATGCTGTCTGAACGAACGTTCTGGAATCAATCATCATCAAAGGCCGAACGCTGCCGATGAACACCAAACCTTATTAACCGAGCTCCAAGGACGAACGCTCGAGATCAAGTCTAGTCGTACGTTACCTCAGACGAGTACTTCCTGAGGATTAACATCATCGAGAACGAACGCTCACAAACACAATTAAACCAAGGTCGAACGTCAAAGATCCAAACCAAACACTTAAAGCCGAACGCTCAAGATTGCTACCCAAGAGTTCCATGTTAGGAACGAACGCTTATACCCACTAATATCTCAATACTGAACACTCAAATCAAACACCATTAATCCGGACATGATAAGGACGGACGTTTTGATACTCAGTCGAAGCCCTAAGTCCCTTTGCCGAACGGCATTAAAAGAAGCCTGACCGAACGACATAAATCAGCAGCTAACCGAACGGTGCTTAAATCAAAACTTAACCGAACGCTCAATAGTCACTAATACCCGCTCAAGGTTCAACACTTGAGAATAAGCAACTTAAAAACCGAACGCTCACTTATACCCACAAACGGAACGCTCATTTAGACTCAAAAACCGAACGCTCAATTATACTTAAAAACCGAACGCTCACTTATACCCAAAAGCGAACGCTCACTTATACCCAAAACCGAACGCTCACTTATACTCAAAACCGGACGCTCACTTATACTTAAAAACCGAACGTTCACTTATACCCAAAACCGAACGCTCACTTATACCCAAAACCGAACGCTCACTTATACTCAAAACCGGACGCTCACTTATACTTAAAAACCGAACGTTCACTTATACCCAAAACCGAACGCTCAGGATTCAAACCTAAACTTCTATTTTTAAGAACGAACGATTGCAATCACTAATACTCAGTACCGAACGCCCAAGATTACTTCTTGTGGATTCCAATTTAGGGACGGACGCTCAAGTTGAAACCTGGATTGCCAATTGCTAACGAACGCTCACAATCATTTGGACGAACGTCTAGAATCCTGGCCGAGCGATTCAATCGAACAGTGTTAAATTCACACTTAACCGGACACTATTAATTTAGGTTTCAACCGAACGGTATTTAAAATAAGCCCTGACCGAACGCTAATATCACTATTACAAACCAAGGACGAACGTTCTAAGTTGGCTGATTCGGGCGGACGCTCAGAACAATAACCGAACGTTCAGAAATTGGACGACCACTATTTGGTCGAGCACTGTTTGAACGGACGTCCAATTTTGATTCACCAAAATTGGACGTACGCGCTTTCTGCAGAAATTCTGCAGAAACGCACCAAAGTCCAGAAAACCCAGAAAACCTCCATTTTCATCCCCTTCTTCCCAGATTTGCATCAAATACAGATTATTTCAACAATTAATGAAATAAATCAAACTCCCCTTACCTCTTGAAGACTTCCATGTAAATTTTGGGATCTAACTCCTCCCAGACGTGCAGATCAAGATCTCCTTGCAACCTCAACAATTCTTCACCTCCTCTCACCAGATGCCCAACCCAGATCCACCTCTCAGGCCTTCTGAAGTTGGTACAGTTCCCATGGGTGCTCTTTGGACGGGGTGTTATCCTAAATGTATTATTACAATATTTTAAATTTTGAATTTTAAAGGGTAAATTTTTGGGATGTTACAGTAAAAGCCAAAAAAATCAATTCGGACGAAAATTTAGTATTTACAGCTACCCCTCTTTACTTAGATTTTACTAGGATTTTACTAGATAATATGACGAAATTTAGTATTGACAGCTATCAAATGTTATTTGCTTTCTCATATTTTACGTGATTACAACAAGGGAACAATTATAAAACTGGTTCCATTCTACCTAGTGTTATTTTGAACTGTGACAAACACTCTTTAAAATATTATAACATATGTAATCCTTGGATAAAAATAAAATACCAGTATTTTCTGATGTCGTTTACTTGTAATTCGTCGTCATAACCTGCTCTCAATAACAGGCGACCCGAGCCGTCTTCCATCGCGACTTCAGACCTATCTCCCCGACTCCTCAAGGACTAACGAGTAAAAACATCGATACTACGCGTAACGATGCACTATACTCAACACGAGCCGAAGTCATTTCATTGGGCGAGACATTCACCTCCTCGCGCAGAAGAAGGTGACACTCGAATCTCAGTCTCACGCGTGAGACTAGCAAAAATGCTCAAAAGACAGACGAAGTTACAAGTAAATAACATAGTGTATGTACCACCTCCAACAGAATAAACGTTCTCAATCACGAATTCGTACATATTCTCAATAATATGTATAAATAAACCAATATTGGATCAAGGAAATAACCAACAATTCTCAATAATTGTTTCAAAATACTCCCGTGGATTCATGCATTATTGCCGAACGCTATTTCCAACTCTGATGCTGTCTGAACGAACGTTCTGGAATCAATCATCATCAAAGGCCGAACGCTGCCGATGAACACCAAACCTTATTAACCGAGCTCCAAGGACGAACGCTCGAGATCAAGTCTAGTCGTACGTTACCTCAGACGAGTACTTCCTGAGGATTAACATCATCGAGAACGAACGCTCACAAACACAATTAAACCAAGGTCGAACGTCAAAGATCCAAACCAAACACTTAAAGCCGAACGCTCAAGATTGCTACCCAAGAGTTCCATGTTAGGAACGAACGCTTATACCCACTAATATCTCAATACTGAACACTCAAATCAAACACCATTAATCCGGACATGATAAGGACGGACGTTTTGATACTCAGTCGAAGCCCTAAGTCCCTTTGCCGAACGGCATTAAAAGAAGCCTGACCGAACGACATAAATCAGCAGCTAACCGAACGGTGCTTAAATCAAAACTTAACCGAACGCTCAATAGTCACTAATACCCGCTCAAGGTTCAACACTTGAGAATAAGCAACTTAAAAACCGAACGCTCACTTATACCCACAAACGGAACGCTCATTTAGACTCAAAAACCGAACGCTCAATTATACTTAAAAACCGAACGCTCACTTATACCCAAAAGCGAACGCTCACTTATACCCAAAACCGAACGCTCACTTATACTCAAAACCGGACGCTCACTTATACTTAAAAACCGAACGTTCACTTATACCCAAAACCGAACGCTCACTTATACCCAAAACCGAACGCTCACTTATACTCAAAACCGGACGCTCACTTATACTTAAAAACCGAACGTTCACTTATACCCAAAACCGAACGCTCAGGATTCAAACCTAAAATTCTATTTTTAAGAACGAACGATTGCAATCACTAATACTCAGTACCGAACGCCCAAGATTACTTCTTGTGGATTCCAATTTAGGGACGGACGCTCAAGTTGAAACCTGGATTGCCAATTGCTAACGAACGCTCACAATCATTTGGACGAACGTCTAGAATCCTGGCCGAGCGATTCAATCGAACAGTGTTAAATTCACACTTAACCGGACACTATTAATTTAGGTTTCAACCGAACGGTATTTAAAATAAGCCCTGACCGAACGCTAATATCACTATTACAAACCAAGGACGAACGTTCTAAGTTGGCTGATTCGGGCGGACGCTCAGAACAATAACCGAACGTTCAGAAATTGGACGACCACTATTTGGTCGAGCACTGTTTGAACGGACGTCCAATTTTGATTCACCAAAATTGGACGTACGCGCTTTCTGCAGAAATTCTGCAGAAACGCACCAAAGTCCAGAAAACCCAGAAAACCTCCATTTTCATCCCCTTCTTCCCAGATTTGCATCAAATACAGATTATTTCAACAATTAATGAAATAAATCAAACTCCCCTTACCTCTTGAAGACTTCCATGTAAATTTTGGGATCTAACTCCTCCCAGACGTGCAGATCAAGATCTCCTTGCAACCTCAACAATTCTTCACCTCCTCTCACCAGATGCCCAACCCAGATCCACCTCTCAGGCCTTCTGAAGTTGGTACAGTTCCCATGGGTGCTCTTTGGACGGGGTGTTATCCTAAATGTATTATTACAATATTTTAAATTTTGAATTTTAAAGGGTAAATTTTTGGGATGTTACAGTAAAAGCCAAAAAAATCAATTCGGACGAAAATTTAGTATTTACAGCTACCCCTCTTTACTTAGATTTTACTAGGATTTTACTAGATAATATGACGAAATTTAGTATTGACAGCTATCAAATGTTATTTGCTTTCTCATATTTTACGTGATTACAACAAGGGAACAATTATAAAACTGGTTCCATTCTACCTAGTGTTATTTTGAACTGTGACAAACACTCTTTAAAATATTATAACATATGTAATCCTTGGATAAAAATAAAATACCAGTATTTTCTGATGTCGTTTACTTGTAATTCGTCGTCATAACCTGCTCTCAATAACAGGCGACCCGAGCCGTCTTCCATCGCGACTTCAGACCTATCTCCCCGACTCCTCAAGGACTAACGAGTAAAAACATCGATACTACGCGTAACGATGCACTATACTCAACACGAGCCGAAGTCATTTCATTGGGCGAGACATTCACCTCCTCGCGCAGAAGAAGGTGACACTCGAATCTCAGTCTCACGCGTGAGACTAGCAAAAATGCTCAAAAGACAGACGAAGTTACAAGTAAATAACATAGTGTATGTACCACCTCCAACAGAATAAACGTTCTCAATCACGAATTCGTACATATTCTCAATAATATGTATAAATAAACCAATATTGGATCAAGGAAATAACCAACAATTCTCAATAATTGTTTCAAAATACTCCCGTGGATTCATGCATTATTGCCGAACGCTATTTCCAACTCTGATGCTGTCTGAACGAACGTTCTGGAATCAATCATCATCAAAGGCCGAACGCTGCCGATGAACACCAAACCTTATTAACCGAGCTCCAAGGACGAACGCTCGAGATCAAGTCTAGTCGTACGTTACCTCAGACGAGTACTTCCTGAGGATTAACATCATCGAGAACGAACGCTCACAAACACAATTAAACCAAGGTCGAACGTCAAAGATCCAAACCAAACACTTAAAGCCGAACGCTCAAGATTGCTACCCAAGAGTTCCATGTTAGGAACGAACGCTTATACCCACTAATATCTCAATACTGAACACTCAAATCAAACACCATTAATCCGGACATGATAAGGACGGACGTTTTGATACTCAGTCGAAGCCCTAAGTCCCTTTGCCGAACGGCATTAAAAGAAGCCTGACCGAACGACATAAATCAGCAGCTAACCGAACGGTGCTTAAATCAAAACTTAACCGAACGCTCAATAGTCACTAATACCCGCTCAAGGTTCAACACTTGAGAATAAGCAACTTAAAAACCGAACGCTCACTTATACCCACAAACGGAACGCTCATTTAGACTCAAAAACCGAACGCTCAATTATACTTAAAAACCGAACGCTCACTTATACCCAAAAGCGAACGCTCACTTATACCCAAAACCGAACGCTCACTTATACTCAAAACCGGACGCTCACTTATACTTAAAAACCGAACGTTCACTTATACCCAAAACCGAACGCTCACTTATACCCAAAACCGAACGCTCACTTATACTCAAAACCGGACGCTCACTTATACTTAAAAACCGAACGTTCACTTATACCCAAAACCGAACGCTCAGGATTCAAACCTAAAATTCTATTTTTAAGAACGAACGATTGCAATCACTAATACTCAGTACCGAACGCCCAAGATTACTTCTTGTGGATTCCAATTTAGGGACGGACGCTCAAGTTGAAACCTGGATTGCCAATTGCTAACGAACGCTCACAATCATTTGGACGAACGTCTAGAATCCTGGCCGAGCGATTCAATCGAACAGTGTTAAATTCACACTTAACCGGACACTATTAATTTAGGTTTCAACCGAACGGTATTTAAAATAAGCCCTGACCGAACGCTAATATCACTATTACAAACCAAGGACGAACGTTCTAAGTTGGCTGATTCGGGCGGACGCTCAGAACAATAACCGAACGTTCAGAAATTGGACGACCACTATTTGGTCGAGCACTGTTTGAACGGACGTCCAATTTTGATTCACCAAAATTGGACGTACGCGCTTTCTGCAGAAATTCTGCAGAAACGCACCAAAGTCCAGAAAACCCAGAAAACCTCCATTTTCATCCCCTTCTTCCCAGATTTGCATCAAATACAGATTATTTCAACAATTAATGAAATAAATCAAACTCCCCTTACCTCTTGAAGACTTCCATGTAAATTTTGGGATCTAACTCCTCCCAGACGTGCAGATCAAGATCTCCTTGCAACCTCAACAATTCTTCACCTCCTCTCACCAGATGCCCAACCCAGATCCACCTCTCAGGCCTTCTGAAGTTGGTACAGTTCCCATGGGTGCTCTTTGGACGGGGTGTTATCCTAAATGTATTATTACAATATTTTAAATTTTGAATTTTAAAGGGTAAATTTTTGGGATGTTACAGTAAAAGCCAAAAAAATCAATTCGGACGAAAATTTAGTATTTACAGCTACCCCTCTTTACTTAGATTTTACTAGGATTTTACTAGATAATATGACGAAATTTAGTATTGACAGCTATCAAATGTTATTTGCTTTCTCATATTTTACGTGATTACAACAAGGGAACAATTATAAAACTGGTTCCATTCTACCTAGTGTTATTTTGAACTGTGACAAACACTCTTTAAAATATTATAACATATGTAATCCTTGGATAAAAATAAAATACCAGTATTTTCTGATGTCGTTTACTTGTAATTCGTCGTCATAACCTGCTCTCAATAACAGGCGACCCGAGCCGTCTTCCATCGCGACTTCAGACCTATCTCCCCGACTCCTCAAGGACTAACGAGTAAAAACATCGATACTACGCGTAACGATGCACTATACTCAACACGAGCCGAAGTCATTTCATTGGGCGAGACATTCACCTCCTCGCGCAGAAGAAGGTGACACTCGAATCTCAGTCTCACGCGTGAGACTAGCAAAAATGCTCAAAAGACAGACGAAGTTACAAGTAAATAACATAGTGTATGTACCACCTCCAACAGAATAAACGTTCTCAATCACGAATTCGTACATATTCTCAATAATATGTATAAATAAACCAATATTGGATCAAGGAAATAACCAACAATTCTCAATAATTGTTTCAAAATACTCCCGTGGATTCATGCATTATTGCCGAACGCTATTTCCAACTCTGATGCTGTCTGAACGAACGTTCTGGAATCAATCATCATCAAAGGCCGAACGCTGCCGATGAACACCAAACCTTATTAACCGAGCTCCAAGGACGAACGCTCGAGATCAAGTCTAGTCGTACGTTACCTCAGACGAGTACTTCCTGAGGATTAACATCATCGAGAACGAACGCTCACAAACACAATTAAACCAAGGTCGAACGTCAAAGATCCAAACCAAACACTTAAAGCCGAACGCTCAAGATTGCTACCCAAGAGTTCCATGTTAGGAACGAACGCTTATACCCACTAATATCTCAATACTGAACACTCAAATCAAACACCATTAATCCGGACATGATAAGGACGGACGTTTTGATACTCAGTCGAAGCCCTAAGTCCCTTTGCCGAACGGCATTAAAAGAAGCCTGACCGAACGACATAAATCAGCAGCTAACCGAACGGTGCTTAAATCAAAACTTAACCGAACGCTCAATAGTCACTAATACCCGCTCAAGGTTCAACACTTGAGAATAAGCAACTTAAAAACCGAACGCTCACTTATACCCACAAACGGAACGCTCATTTAGACTCAAAAACCGAACGCTCAATTATACTTAAAAACCGAACGCTCACTTATACCCAAAAGCGAACGCTCACTTATACCCAAAACCGAACGCTCACTTATACTCAAAACCGGACGCTCACTTATACTTAAAAACCGAACGTTCACTTATACCCAAAACCGAACGCTCACTTATACCCAAAACCGAACGCTCACTTATACTCAAAACCGGACGCTCACTTATACTTAAAAACCGAACGTTCACTTATACCCAAAACCGAACGCTCAGGATTCAAACCTAAAATTCTATTTTTAAGAACGAACGATTGCAATCACTAATACTCAGTACCGAACGCCCAAGATTACTTCTTGTGGATTCCAATTTAGGGACGGACGCTCAAGTTGAAACCTGGATTGCCAATTGCTAACGAACGCTCACAATCATTTGGACGAACGTCTAGAATCCTGGCCGAGCGATTCAATCGAACAGTGTTAAATTCACACTTAACCGGACACTATTAATTTAGGTTTCAACCGAACGGTATTTAAAATAAGCCCTGACCGAACGCTAATATCACTATTACAAACCAAGGACGAACGTTCTAAGTTGGCTGATTCGGGCGGACGCTCAGAACAATAACCGAACGTTCAGAAATTGGACGACCACTATTTGGTCGAGCACTGTTTGAACGGACGTCCAATTTTGATTCACCAAAATTGGACGTACGCGCTTTCTGCAGAAATTCTGCAGAAACGCACCAAAGTCCAGAAAACCCAGAAAACCTCCATTTTCATCCCCTTCTTCCCAGATTTGCATCAAATACAGATTATTTCAACAATTAATGAAATAAATCAAACTCCCCTTACCTCTTGAAGACTTCCATGTAAATTTTGGGATCTAACTCCTCCCAGACGTGCAGATCAAGATCTCCTTGCAACCTCAACAATTCTTCACCTCCTCTCACCAGATGCCCAACCCAGATCCACCTCTCAGGCCTTCTGAAGTTGGTACAGTTCCCATGGGTGCTCTTTGGACGGGGTGTTATCCTAAATGTATTATTACAATATTTTAAATTTTGAATTTTAAAGGGTAAATTTTTGGGATGTTACAGTAAAAGCCAAAAAAATCAATTCGGACGAAAATTTAGTATTTACAGCTACCCCTCTTTACTTAGATTTTACTAGGATTTTACTAGATAATATGACGAAATTTAGTATTGACAGCTATCAAATGTTATTTGCTTTCTCATATTTTACGTGATTACAACAAGGGAACAATTATAAAACTGGTTCCATTCTACCTAGTGTTATTTTGAACTGTGACAAACACTCTTTAAAATATTATAACATATGTAATCCTTGGATAAAAATAAAATACCAGTATTTTCTGATGTCGTTTACTTGTAATTCGTCGTCATAACCTGCTCTCAATAACAGGCGACCCGAGCCGTCTTCCATCGCGACTTCAGACCTATCTCCCCGACTCCTCAAGGACTAACGAGTAAAAACATCGATACTACGCGTAACGATGCACTATACTCAACACGAGCCGAAGTCATTTCATTGGGCGAGACATTCACCTCCTCGCGCAGAAGAAGGTGACACTCGAATCTCAGTCTCACGCGTGAGACTAGCAAAAATGCTCAAAAGACAGACGAAGTTACAAGTAAATAACATAGTGTATGTACCACCTCCAACAGAATAAACGTTCTCAATCACGAATTCGTACATATTCTCAATAATATGTATAAATAAACCAATATTGGATCAAGGAAATAACCAACAATTCTCAATAATTGTTTCAAAATACTCCCGTGGATTCATGCATTATTGCCGAACGCTATTTCCAACTCTGATGCTGTCTGAACGAACGTTCTGGAATCAATCATCATCAAAGGCCGAACGCTGCCGATGAACACCAAACCTTATTAACCGAGCTCCAAGGACGAACGCTCGAGATCAAGTCTAGTCGTACGTTACCTCAGACGAGTACTTCCTGAGGATTAACATCATCGAGAACGAACGCTCACAAACACAATTAAACCAAGGTCGAACGTCAAAGATCCAAACCAAACACTTAAAGCCGAACGCTCAAGATTGCTACCCAAGAGTTCCATGTTAGGAACGAACGCTTATACCCACTAATATCTCAATACTGAACACTCAAATCAAACACCATTAATCCGGACATGATAAGGACGGACGTTTTGATACTCAGTCGAAGCCCTAAGTCCCTTTGCCGAACGGCATTAAAAGAAGCCTGACCGAACGACATAAATCAGCAGCTAACCGAACGGTGCTTAAATCAAAACTTAACCGAACGCTCAATAGTCACTAATACCCGCTCAAGGTTCAACACTTGAGAATAAGCAACTTAAAAACCGAACGCTCACTTATACCCACAAACGGAACGCTCATTTAGACTCAAAAACCGAACGCTCAATTATACTTAAAAACCGAACGCTCACTTATACCCAAAAGCGAACGCTCACTTATACCCAAAACCGAACGCTCACTTATACTCAAAACCGGACGCTCACTTATACTTAAAAACCGAACGTTCACTTATACCCAAAACCGAACGCTCACTTATACCCAAAACCGAACGCTCACTTATACTCAAAACCGGACGCTCACTTATACTTAAAAACCGAACGTTCACTTATACCCAAAACCGAACGCTCAGGATTCAAACCTAAAATTCTATTTTTAAGAACGAACGATTGCAATCACTAATACTCAGTACCGAACGCCCAAGATTACTTCTTGTGGATTCCAATTTAGGGACGGACGCTCAAGTTGAAACCTGGATTGCCAATTGCTAACGAACGCTCACAATCATTTGGACGAACGTCTAGAATCCTGGCCGAGCGATTCAATCGAACAGTGTTAAATTCACACTTAACCGGACACTATTAATTTAGGTTTCAACCGAACGGTATTTAAAATAAGCCCTGACCGAACGCTAATATCACTATTACAAACCAAGGACGAACGTTCTAAGTTGGCTGATTCGGGCGGACGCTCAGAACAATAACCGAACGTTCAGAAATTGGACGACCACTATTTGGTCGAGCACTGTTTGAACGGACGTCCAATTTTGATTCACCAAAATTGGACGTACGCGCTTTCTGCAGAAATTCTGCAGAAACGCACCAAAGTCCAGAAAACCCAGAAAACCTCCATTTTCATCCCCTTCTTCCCAGATTTGCATCAAATACAGATTATTTCAACAATTAATGAAATAAATCAAACTCCCCTTACCTCTTGAAGACTTCCATGTAAATTTTGGGATCTAACTCCTCCCAGACGTGCAGATCAAGATCTCCTTGCAACCTCAACAATTCTTCACCTCCTCTCACCAGATGCCCAACCCAGATCCACCTCTCAGGCCTTCTGAAGTTGGTACAGTTCCCATGGGTGCTCTTTGGACGGGGTGTTATCCTAAATGTATTATTACAATATTTTAAATTTTGAATTTTAAAGGGTAAATTTTTGGGATGTTACAGTAAAAGCCAAAAAAATCAATTCGGACGAAAATTTAGTATTTACAGCTACCCCTCTTTACTTAGATTTTACTAGGATTTTACTAGATAATATGACGAAATTTAGTATTGACAGCTATCAAATGTTATTTGCTTTCTCATATTTTACGTGATTACAACAAGGGAACAATTATAAAACTGGTTCCATTCTACCTAGTGTTATTTTGAACTGTGACAAACACTCTTTAAAATATTATAACATATGTAATCCTTGGATAAAAATAAAATACCAGTATTTTCTGATGTCGTTTACTTGTAATTCGTCGTCATAACCTGCTCTCAATAACAGGCGACCCGAGCCGTCTTCCATCGCGACTTCAGACCTATCTCCCCGACTCCTCAAGGACTAACGAGTAAAAACATCGATACTACGCGTAACGATGCACTATACTCAACACGAGCCGAAGTCATTTCATTGGGCGAGACATTCACCTCCTCGCGCAGAAGAAGGTGACACTCGAATCTCAGTCTCACGCGTGAGACTAGCAAAAATGCTCAAAAGACAGACGAAGTTACAAGTAAATAACATAGTGTATGTACCACCTCCAACAGAATAAACGTTCTCAATCACGAATTCGTACATATTCTCAATAATATGTATAAATAAACCAATATTGGATCAAGGAAATAACCAACAATTCTCAATAATTGTTTCAAAATACTCCCGTGGATTCATGCATTATTGCCGAACGCTATTTCCAACTCTGATGCTGTCTGAACGAACGTTCTGGAATCAATCATCATCAAAGGCCGAACGCTGCCGATGAACACCAAACCTTATTAACCGAGCTCCAAGGACGAACGCTCGAGATCAAGTCTAGTCGTACGTTACCTCAGACGAGTACTTCCTGAGGATTAACATCATCGAGAACGAACGCTCACAAACACAATTAAACCAAGGTCGAACGTCAAAGATCCAAACCAAACACTTAAAGCCGAACGCTCAAGATTGCTACCCAAGAGTTCCATGTTAGGAACGAACGCTTATACCCACTAATATCTCAATACTGAACACTCAAATCAAACACCATTAATCCGGACATGATAAGGACGGACGTTTTGATACTCAGTCGAAGCCCTAAGTCCCTTTGCCGAACGGCATTAAAAGAAGCCTGACCGAACGACATAAATCAGCAGCTAACCGAACGGTGCTTAAATCAAAACTTAACCGAACGCTCAATAGTCACTAATACCCGCTCAAGGTTCAACACTTGAGAATAAGCAACTTAAAAACCGAACGCTCACTTATACCCACAAACGGAACGCTCATTTAGACTCAAAAACCGAACGCTCAATTATACTTAAAAACCGAACGCTCACTTATACCCAAAAGCGAACGCTCACTTATACCCAAAACCGAACGCTCACTTATACTCAAAACCGGACGCTCACTTATACTTAAAAACCGAACGTTCACTTATACCCAAAACCGAACGCTCACTTATACCCAAAACCGAACGCTCACTTATACTCAAAACCGGACGCTCACTTATACTTAAAAACCGAACGTTCACTTATACCCAAAACCGAACGCTCAGGATTCAAACCTAAACTTCTATTTTTAAGAACGAACGATTGCAATCACTAATACTCAGTACCGAACGCCCAAGATTACTTCTTGTGGATTCCAATTTAGGGACGGACGCTCAAGTTGAAACCTGGATTGCCAATTGCTAACGAACGCTCACAATCATTTGGACGAACGTCTAGAATCCTGGCCGAGCGATTCAATCGAACAGTGTTAAATTCACACTTAACCGGACACTATTAATTTAGGTTTCAACCGAACGGTATTTAAAATAAGCCCTGACCGAACGCTAATATCACTATTACAAACCAAGGACGAACGTTCTAAGTTGGCTGATTCGGGCGGACGCTCAGAACAATAACCGAACGTTCAGAAATTGGACGACCACTATTTGGTCGAGCACTGTTTGAACGGACGTCCAATTTTGATTCACCAAAATTGGACGTACGCGCTTTCTGCAGAAATTCTGCAGAAACGCACCAAAGTCCAGAAAACCCAGAAAACCTCCATTTTCATCCCCTTCTTCCCAGATTTGCATCAAATACAGATTATTTCAACAATTAATGAAATAAATCAAACTCCCCTTACCTCTTGAAGACTTCCATGTAAATTTTGGGATCTAACTCCTCCCAGACGCTGCAGATCAAGATCTCCTTGCAACCTCAACAATTCTTCACCTCCTCTCACCAGATGCCCAACCCAGATCCACCTCTCAGGCCTTCTGAAGTTGGTACAGTTCCCATGGGTGCTCTTTGGACGGGGTGTTATCCTAAATGTATTATTACAATATTTTAAATTTTGAATTTTAAAGGGTAAATTTTTGGGATGTTACAGTAAAAGCCAAAAAAATCAATTCGGACGAAAATTTAGTATTTACAGCTACCCCTCTTTACTTAGATTTTACTAGGATTTTACTAGATAATATGACGAAATTTAGTATTGACAGCTATCAAATGTTATTTGCTTTCTCATATTTTACGTGATTACAACAAGGGAACAATTATAAAACTGGTTCCATTCTACCTAGTGTTATTTTGAACTGTGACAAACACTCTTTAAAATATTATAACATATGTAATCCTTGGATAAAAATAAAATACCAGTATTTTCTGATGTCGTTTACTTGTAATTCGTCGTCATAACCTGCTCTCAATAACAGGCGACCCGAGCCGTCTTCCATCGCGACTTCAGACCTATCTCCCCGACTCCTCAAGGACTAACGAGTAAAAACATCGATACTACGCGTAACGATGCACTATACTCAACACGAGCCGAAGTCATTTCATTGGGCGAGACATTCACCTCCTCGCGCAGAAGAAGGTGACACTCGAATCTCAGTCTCACGCGTGAGACTAGCAAAAATGCTCAAAAGACAGACGAAGTTACAAGTAAATAACATAGTGTATGTACCACCTCCAACAGAATAAACGTTCTCAATCACGAATTCGTACATATTCTCAATAATATGTATAAATAAACCAATATTGGATCAAGGAAATAACCAACAATTCTCAATAATTGTTTCAAAATACTCCCGTGGATTCATGCATTATTGCCGAACGCTATTTCCAACTCTGATGCTGTCTGAACGAACGTTCTGGAATCAATCATCATCAAAGGCCGAACGCTGCCGATGAACACCAAACCTTATTAACCGAGCTCCAAGGACGAACGCTCGAGATCAAGTCTAGTCGTACGTTACCTCAGACGAGTACTTCCTGAGGATTAACATCATCGAGAACGAACGCTCACAAACACAATTAAACCAAGGTCGAACGTCAAAGATCCAAACCAAACACTTAAAGCCGAACGCTCAAGATTGCTACCCAAGAGTTCCATGTTAGGAACGAACGCTTATACCCACTAATATCTCAATACTGAACACTCAAATCAAACACCATTAATCCGGACATGATAAGGACGGACGTTTTGATACTCAGTCGAAGCCCTAAGTCCCTTTGCCGAACGGCATTAAAAGAAGCCTGACCGAACGACATAAATCAGCAGCTAACCGAACGGTGCTTAAATCAAAACTTAACCGAACGCTCAATAGTCACTAATACCCGCTCAAGGTTCAACACTTGAGAATAAGCAACTTAAAAACCGAACGCTCACTTATACCCACAAACGGAACGCTCATTTAGACTCAAAAACCGAACGCTCAATTATACTTAAAAACCGAACGCTCACTTATACCCAAAAGCGAACGCTCACTTATACCCAAAACCGAACGCTCACTTATACTCAAAACCGGACGCTCACTTATACTTAAAAACCGAACGTTCACTTATACCCAAAACCGAACGCTCACTTATACCCAAAACCGAACGCTCACTTATACTCAAAACCGGACGCTCACTTATACTTAAAAACCGAACGTTCACTTATACCCAAAACCGAACGCTCAGGATTCAAACCTAAACTTCTATTTTTAAGAACGAAC
This sequence comes from Vigna umbellata, assembly GCF_029865625.1. Taxonomy (NCBI): domain Eukaryota; kingdom Viridiplantae; phylum Streptophyta; class Magnoliopsida; order Fabales; family Fabaceae; genus Vigna; species Vigna umbellata. The sequence goes on along the minus strand of NC_142173.1, from coordinate 48,805,153 downwards.
GATTGCAATCACTAATACTCAGTACCGAACGCCCAAGATTACTTCTTGTGGATTCCAATTTAGGGACGGACGCTCAAGTTGAAACCTGGATTGCCAATTGCTAACGAACGCTCACAATCATTTGGACGAACGTCTAGAATCCTGGCCGAGCGATTCAATCGAACAGTGTTAAATTCACACTTAACCGGACACTATTAATTTAGGTTTCAACCGAACGGTATTTAAAATGAGCCCTGACCGAACGCTAATATCACTATTACAAACCAAGGACGAACGTTCTAAGTTGGCTGATTCGGGCGGACGCTCAGAACAATAACCGAACGTTCAGAAATTGGACGACCACTATTTGGTCGAGCACTGTTTGAACGGACGTCCAATTTTGATTCACCAAAATTGGACGTACGCGCTTTCTGCAGAAATTCTGCAGAAACGCACCAAAGTCCAGAAAACCCAGAAAACCTCCATTTTCATCCCCTTCTTCCCAGATTTGCATCAAATACAGATTATTTCAACAATTAATGAAATAAATCAAACTCCCCTTACCTCTTGAAGACTTCCATGTAAATTTTGGGATCTAACTCCTCCCAGACGCGCAGATCAAGATCTCCTTGCAACCTCAACAATTCTTCACCTCCTCTCACCAGATGCCCAACCCAGATCCACCTCTCAGGCCTTCTGAAGTTGGTACAGTTCCCATGGGTGCTCTTTGGACGGGGTGTTATCCTAAATGTATTATTACAATATTTTAAATTTTGAATTTTAAAGGGTAAATTTTTGGGATGTTACAGTAAAAGCCAAAAAAATCAATTCGGACGAAAATTTAGTATTTACAGCTACCCCTCTTTACTTAGATTTTACTAGGATTTTACTAGATAATATGACGAAATTTAGTATTGACAGCTATCAAATGTTATTTGCTTTCTCATATTTTACGTGATTACAACAAGGGAACAATTATAAAACTGGTTCCATTCTACCTAGTGTTATTTTGAACTGTGACAAACACTCTTTAAAATATTATAACATATGTAATCCTTGGATAAAAATAAAATACCAGTATTTTCTGATGTCGTTTACTTGTAATTCGTCGTCATAACCTGCTCTCAATAACAGGCGACCCGAGCCGTCTTCCATCGCGACTTCAGACCTATCTCCCCGACTCCTCAAGGACTAACGAGTAAAAACATCGATACTACGCGTAACGATGCACTATACTCAACACGAGCCGAAGTCATTTCATTGGGCGAGACATTCACCTCCTCGCGCAGAAGAAGGTGACACTCGAATCTCAGTCTCACGCGTGAGACTAGCAAAAATGCTCAAAAGACAGACGAAGTTACAAGTAAATAACATAGTGTATGTACCACCTCCAACAGAATAAACGTTCTCAATCACGAATTCGTACATATTCTCAATAATATGTATAAATAAACCAATATTGGATCAAGGAAATAACCAACAATTCTCAATAATTGTTTCAAAATACTCCCGTGGATTCATGCATTATTGCCGAACGCTATTTCCAACTCTGATGCTGTCTGAACGAACGTTCTGGAATCAATCATCATCAAAGGCCGAACGCTGCCGATGAACACCAAACCTTATTAACCGAGCTCCAAGGACGAACGCTCGAGATCAAGTCTAGTCGTACGTTACCTCAGACGAGTACTTCCTGAGGATTAACATCATCGAGAACGAACGCTCACAAACACAATTAAACCAAGGTCGAACGTCAAAGATCCAAACCAAACACTTAAAGCCGAACGCTCAAGATTGCTACCCAAGAGTTCCATGTTAGGAACGAACGCTTATACCCACTAATATCTCAATACTGAACACTCAAATCAAACACCATTAATCCGGACATGATAAGGACGGACGTTTTGATACTCAGTCGAAGCCCTAAGTCCCTTTGCCGAACGGCATTAAAAGAAGCCTGACCGAACGACATAAATCAGCAGCTAACCGAACGGTGCTTAAATCAAAACTTAACCGAACGCTCAATAGTCACTAATACCCGCTCAAGGTTCAACACTTGAGAATAAGCAACTTAAAAACCGAACGCTCACTTATACCCACAAACGGAACGCTCATTTAGACTCAAAAACCGAACGCTCAATTATACTTAAAAACCGAACGCTCACTTATACCCAAAAGCGAACGCTCACTTCTACCCAAAACCGAACGCTCACTTATACTCAAAACCGGACGCTCACTTATACTTAAAAACCGAACGTTCACTTATACCCAAAACCGAACGCTCACTTATACCCAAAACCGAACGCTCACTTATACTCAAAACCGGACGCTCACTTATACTTAAAAACCGAACGTTCACTTATACCCAAAACCGAACGCTCAGGATTCAAACCTAAACTTCTATTTTTAAGAACGAACGATTGCAATCACTAATACTCAGTACCGAACGCCCAAGATTACTTCTTGTGGATTCCAATTTAGGGACGGACGCTCAAGTTGAAACCTGGATTGCCAATTGCTAACGAACGCTCACAATCATTTGGACGAACGTCTAGAATCCTGGCCGAGCGATTCAATCGAACAGTGTTAAATTCACACTTAACCGGACACTATTAATTTAGGTTTCAACCGAACGGTATTTAAAATGAGCCCTGACCGAACGCTAATATCACTATTACAAACCAAGGACGAACGTTCTAAGTTGGCTGATTCGGGCGGACGCTCAGAACAATAACCGAACGTTCAGAAATTGGACGACCACTATTTGGTCGAGCACTGTTTGAACGGACGTCCAATTTTGATTCACCAAAATTGGACGTACGCGCTTTCTGCAGAAATTCTGCAGAAACGCACCAAAGTCCAGAAAACCCAGAAAACCTCCATTTTCATCCCCTTCTTCCCAGATTTGCATCAAATACAGATTATTTCAACAATTAATGAAATAAATCAAACTCCCCTTACCTCTTGAAGACTTCCATGTAAATTTTGGGATCTAACTCCTCCCAGACGCGCAGATCAAGATCTCCTTGCAACCTCAACAATTCTTCACCTCCTCTCACCAGATGCCCAACCCAGATCCACCTCTCAGGCCTTCTGAAGTTGGTACAGTTCCCATGGGTGCTCTTTGGACGGGGTGTTATCCTAAATGTATTATTACAATATTTTAAATTTTGAATTTTAAAGGGTAAATTTTTGGGATGTTACAGTAAAAGCCAAAAAAATCAATTCGGACGAAAATTTAGTATTTACAGCTACCCCTCTTTACTTAGATTTTACTAGGATTTTACTAGATAATATGACGAAATTTAGTATTGACAGCTATCAAATGTTATTTGCTTTCTCATATTTTACGTGATTACAACAAGGGAACAATTATAAAACTGGTTCCATTCTACCTAGTGTTATTTTGAACTGTGACAAACACTCTTTAAAATATTATAACATATGTAATCCTTGGATAAAAATAAAATACCAGTATTTTCTGATGTCGTTTACTTGTAATTCGTCGTCATAACCTGCTCTCAATAACAGGCGACCCGAGCCGTCTTCCATCGCGACTTCAGACCTATCTCCCCGACTCCTCAAGGACTAACGAGTAAAAACATCGATACTACGCGTAACGATGCACTATACTCAACACGAGCCGAAGTCATTTCATTGGGCGAGACATTCACCTCCTCGCGCAGAAGAAGGTGACACTCGAATCTCAGTCTCACGCGTGAGACTAGCAAAAATGCTCAAAAGACAGACGAAGTTACAAGTAAATAACATAGTGTATGTACCACCTCCAACAGAATAAACGTTCTCAATCACGAATTCGTACATATTCTCAATAATATGTATAAATAAACCAATATTGGATCAAGGAAATAACCAACAATTCTCAATAATTGTTTCAAAATACTCCCGTGGATTCATGCATTATTGCCGAACGCTATTTCCAACTCTGATGCTGTCTGAACGAACGTTCTGGAATCAATCATCATCAAAGGCCGAACGCTGCCGATGAACACCAAACCTTATTAACCGAGCTCCAAGGACGAACGCTCGAGATCAAGTCTAGTCGTACGTTACCTCAGACGAGTACTTCCTGAGGATTAACATCATCGAGAACGAACGCTCACAAACACAATTAAACCAAGGTCGAACGTCAAAGATCCAAACCAAACACTTAAAGCCGAACGCTCAAGATTGCTACCCAAGAGTTCCATGTTAGGAACGAACGCTTATACCCACTAATATCTCAATACTGAACACTCAAATCAAACACCATTAATCCGGACATGATAAGGACGGACGTTTTGATACTCAGTCGAAGCCCTAAGTCCCTTTGCCGAACGGCATTAAAAGAAGCCTGACCGAACGACATAAATCAGCAGCTAACCGAACGGTGCTTAAATCAAAACTTAACCGAACGCTCAATAGTCACTAATACCCGCTCAAGGTTCAACACTTGAGAATAAGCAACTTAAAAACCGAACGCTCACTTATACCCACAAACGGAACGCTCATTTAGACTCAAAAACCGAACGCTCAATTATACTTAAAAACCGAACGCTCACTTATACCCAAAAGCGAACGCTCACTTATACCCAAAACCGAACGCTCACTTATACTCAAAACCGGACGCTCACTTATACTTAAAAACCGAACGTTCACTTATACCCAAAACCGAACGCTCACTTATACCCAAAACCGAACGCTCACTTATACTCAAAACCGGACGCTCACTTATACTTAAAAACCGAACGTTCACTTATACCCAAAACCGAACGCTCAGGATTCAAACCTAAACTTCTATTTTTAAGAACGAACGATTGCAATCACTAATACTCAGTACCGAACGCCCAAGATTACTTCTTGTGGATTCCAATTTAGGGACGGACGCTCAAGTTGAAACCTGGATTGCCAATTGCTAACGAACGCTCACAATCATTTGGACGAACGTCTAGAATCCTGGCCGAGCGATTCAATCGAACAGTGTTAAATTCACACTTAACCGGACACTATTAATTTAGGTTTCAACCGAACGGTATTTAAAATGAGCCCTGACCGAACGCTAATATCACTATTACAAACCAAGGACGAACGTTCTAAGTTGGCTGATTCGGGCGGACGCTCAGAACAATAACCGAACGTTCAGAAATTGGACGACCACTATTTGGTCGAGCACTGTTTGAACGGACGTCCAATTTTGATTCACCAAAATTGGACGTACGCGCTTTCTGCAGAAATTCTGCAGAAACGCACCAAAGTCCAGAAAACCCAGAAAACCTCCATTTTCATCCCCTTCTTCCCAGATTTGCATCAAATACAGATTATTTCAACAATTAATGAAATAAATCAAACTCCCCTTACCTCTTGAAGACTTCCATGTAAATTTTGGGATCTAACTCCTCCCAGACGCGCAGATCAAGATCTCCTTGCAACCTCAACAATTCTTCACCTCCTCTCACCAGATGCCCAACCCAGATCCACCTCTCAGGCCTTCTGAAGTTGGTACAGTTCCCATGGGTGCTCTTTGGACGGGGTGTTATCCTAAATGTATTATTACAATATTTTAAATTTTGAATTTTAAAGGGTAAATTTTTGGGATGTTACAGTAAAAGCCAAAAAAATCAATTCGGACGAAAATTTAGTATTTACAGCTACCCCTCTTTACTTAGATTTTACTAGGATTTTACTAGATAATATGACGAAATTTAGTATTGACAGCTATCAAATGTTATTTGCTTTCTCATATTTTACGTGATTACAACAAGGGAACAATTATAAAACTGGTTCCATTCTACCTAGTGTTATTTTGAACTGTGACAAACACTCTTTAAAATATTATAACATATGTAATCCTTGGATAAAAATAAAATACCAGTATTTTCTGATGTCGTTTACTTGTAATTCGTCGTCATAACCTGCTCTCAATAACAGGCGACCCGAGCCGTCTTCCATCGCGACTTCAGACCTATCTCCCCGACTCCTCAAGGACTAACGAGTAAAAACATCGATACTACGCGTAACGATGCACTATACTCAACACGAGCCGAAGTCATTTCATTGGGCGAGACATTCACCTCCTCGCGCAGAAGAAGGTGACACTCGAATCTCAGTCTCACGCGTGAGACTAGCAAAAATGCTCAAAAGACAGACGAAGTTACAAGTAAATAACATAGTGTATGTACCACCTCCAACAGAATAAACGTTCTCAATCACGAATTCGTACATATTCTCAATAATATGTATAAATAAACCAATATTGGATCAAGGAAATAACCAACAATTCTCAATAATTGTTTCAAAATACTCCCGTGGATTCATGCATTATTGCCGAACGCTATTTCCAACTCTGATGCTGTCTGAACGAACGTTCTGGAATCAATCATCATCAAAGGCCGAACGCTGCCGATGAACACCAAACCTTATTAACCGAGCTCCAAGGACGAACGCTCGAGATCAAGTCTAGTCGTACGTTACCTCAGACGAGTACTTCCTGAGGATTAACATCATCGAGAACGAACGCTCACAAACACAATTAAACCAAGGTCGAACGTCAAAGATCCAAACCAAACACTTAAAGCCGAACGCTCAAGATTGCTACCCAAGAGTTCCATGTTAGGAACGAACGCTTATACCCACTAATATCTCAATACTGAACACTCAAATCAAACACCATTAATCCGGACATGATAAGGACGGACGTTTTGATACTCAGTCGAAGCCCTAAGTCCCTTTGCCGAACGGCATTAAAAGAAGCCTGACCGAACGACATAAATCAGCAGCTAACCGAACGGTGCTTAAATCAAAACTTAACCGAACGCTCAATAGTCACTAATACCCGCTCAAGGTTCAACACTTGAGAATAAGCAACTTAAAAACCGAACGCTCACTTATACCCACAAACGGAACGCTCATTTAGACTCAAAAACCGAACGCTCAATTATACTTAAAAACCGAACGCTCACTTATACCCAAAAGCGAACGCTCACTTCTACCCAAAACCGAACGCTCACTTATACTCAAAACCGGACGCTCACTTATACTTAAAAACCGAACGTTCACTTATACCCAAAACCGAACGCTCACTTATACCCAAAACCGAACGCTCACTTATACTCAAAACCGGACGCTCACTTATACTTAAAAACCGAACGTTCACTTATACCCAAAACCGAACGCTCAGGATTCAAACCTAAACTTCTATTTTTAAGAACGAACGATTGCAATCACTAATACTCAGTACCGAACGCCCAAGATTACTTCTTGTGGATTCCAATTTAGGGACGGACGCTCAAGTTGAAACCTGGATTGCCAATTGCTAACGAACGCTCACAATCATTTGGACGAACGTCTAGAATCCTGGCCGAGCGATTCAATCGAACAGTGTTAAATTCACACTTAACCGGACACTATTAATTTAGGTTTCAACCGAACGGTATTTAAAATAAGCCCTGACCGAACGCTAATATCACTATTACAAACCAAGGACGAACGTTCTAAGTTGGCTGATTCGGGCGGACGCTCAGAACAATAACCGAACGTTCAGAAATTGGACGACCACTATTTGGTCGAGCACTGTTTGAACGGACGTCCAATTTTGATTCACCAAAATTGGACGTACGCGCTTTCTGCAGAAATTCTGCAGAAACGCACCAAAGTCCAGAAAACCCAGAAAACCTCCATTTTCATCCCCTTCTTCCCAGATTTGCATCAAATACAGATTATTTCAACAATTAATGAAATAAATCAAACTCCCCTTACCTCTTGAAGACTTCCATGTAAATTTTGGGATCTAACTCCTCCCAGACGCGCAGATCAAGATCTCCTTGCAACCTCAACAATTCTTCACCTCCTCTCACCAGATGCCCAACCCAGATCCACCTCTCAGGCCTTCTGAAGTTGGTACAGTTCCCATGGGTGCTCTTTGGACGGGGTGTTATCCTAAATGTATTATTACAATATTTTAAATTTTGAATTTTAAAGGGTAAATTTTTGGGATGTTACAGTAAAAGCCAAAAAAATCAATTCGGACGAAAATTTAGTATTTACAGCTACCCCTCTTTACTTAGATTTTACTAGGATTTTACTAGATAATATGACGAAATTTAGTATTGACAGCTATCAAATGTTATTTGCTTTCTCATATTTTACGTGATTACAACAAGGGAACAATTATAAAACTGGTTCCATTCTACCTAGTGTTATTTTGAACTGTGACAAACACTCTTTAAAATATTATAACATATGTAATCCTTGGATAAAAATAAAATACCAGTATTTTCTGATGTCGTTTACTTGTAATTCGTCGTCATAACCTGCTCTCAATAACAGGCGACCCGAGCCGTCTTCCATCGCGACTTCAGACCTATCTCCCCGACTCCTCAAGGACTAACGAGTAAAAACATCGATACTACGCGTAACGATGCACTATACTCAACACGAGCCGAAGTCATTTCATTGGGCGAGACATTCACCTCCTCGCGCAGAAGAAGGTGACACTCGAATCTCAGTCTCACGCGTGAGACTAGCAAAAATGCTCAAAAGACAGACGAAGTTACAAGTAAATAACATAGTGTATGTACCACCTCCAACAGAATAAACGTTCTCAATCACGAATTCGTACATATTCTCAATAATATGTATAAATAAACCAATATTGGATCAAGGAAATAACCAACAATTCTCAATAATTGTTTCAAAATACTCCCGTGGATTCATGCATTATTGCCGAACGCTATTTCCAACTCTGATGCTGTCTGAACGAACGTTCTGGAATCAATCATCATCAAAGGCCGAACGCTGCCGATGAACACCAAACCTTATTAACCGAGCTCCAAGGACGAACGCTCGAGATCAAGTCTAGTCGTACGTTACCTCAGACGAGTACTTCCTGAGGATTAACATCATCGAGAACGAACGCTCACAAACACAATTAAACCAAGGTCGAACGTCAAAGATCCAAACCAAACACTTAAAGCCGAACGCTCAAGATTGCTACCCAAGAGTTCCATGTTAGGAACGAACGCTTATACCCACTAATATCTCAATACTGAACACTCAAATCAAACACCATTAATCCGGACATGATAAGGACGGACGTTTTGATACTCAGTCGAAGCCCTAAGTCCCTTTGCCGAACGGCATTAAAAGAAGCCTGACCGAACGACATAAATCAGCAGCTAACCGAACGGTGCTTAAATCAAAACTTAACCGAACGCTCAATAGTCACTAATACCCGCTCAAGGTTCAACACTTGAGAATAAGCAACTTAAAAACCGAACGCTCACTTATACCCACAAACGGAACGCTCATTTAGACTCAAAAACCGAACGCTCAATTATACTTAAAAACCGAACGCTCACTTATACCCAAAAGCGAACGCTCACTTCTACCCAAAACCGAACGCTCACTTATACTCAAAACCGGACGCTCACTTATACTTAAAAACCGAACGTTCACTTATACCCAAAACCGAACGCTCACTTATACCCAAAACCGAACGCTCACTTATACTCAAAACCGGACGCTCACTTATACTTAAAAACCGAACGTTCACTTATACCCAAAACCGAACGCTCAGGATTCAAACCTAAACTTCTATTTTTAAGAACGAACGATTGCAATCACTAATACTCAGTACCGAACGCCCAAGATTACTTCTTGTGGATTCCAATTTAGGGACGGACGCTCAAGTTGAAACCTGGATTGCCAATTGCTAACGAACGCTCACAATCATTTGGACGAACGTCTAGAATCCTGGCCGAGCGATTCAATCGAACAGTGTTAAATTCACACTTAACCGGACACTATTAATTTAGGTTTCAACCGAACGGTATTTAAAATAAGCCCTGACCGAACGCTAATATCACTATTACAAACCAAGGACGAACGTTCTAAGTTGGCTGATTCGGGCGGACGCTCAGAACAATAACCGAACGTTCAGAAATTGGACGACCACTATTTGGTCGAGCACTGTTTGAACGGACGTCCAATTTTGATTCACCAAAATTGGACGTACGCGCTTTCTGCAGAAATTCTGCAGAAACGCACCAAAGTCCAGAAAACCCAGAAAACCTCCATTTTCATCCCCTTCTTCCCAGATTTGCATCAAATACAGATTATTTCAACAATTAATGAAATAAATCAAACTCCCCTTACCTCTTGAAGACTTCCATGTAAATTTTGGGATCTAACTCCTCCCAGACGCGCAGATCAAGATCTCCTTGCAACCTCAACAATTCTTCACCTCCTCTCACCAGATGCCCAACCCAGATCCACCTCTCAGGCCTTCTGAAGTTGGTACAGTTCCCATGGGTGCTCTTTGGACGGGGTGTTATCCTAAATGTATTATTACAATATTTTAAATTTTGAATTTTAAAGGGTAAATTTTTGGGATGTTACAGTAAAAGCCAAAAAAATCAATTCGGACGAAAATTTAGTATTTACAGCTACCCCTCTTTACTTAGATTTTACTAGGATTTTACTAGATAATATGACGAAATTTAGTATTGACAGCTATCAAATGTTATTTGCTTTCTCATATTTTACGTGATTACAACAAGGGAACAATTATAAAACTGGTTCCATTCTACCTAGTGTTATTTTGAACTGTGACAAACACTCTTTAAAATATTATAACATATGTAATCCTTGGATAAAAATAAAATACCAGTATTTTCTGATGTCGTTTACTTGTAATTCGTCGTCATAACCTGCTCTCAATAACAGGCGACCCGAGCCGTCTTCCATCGCGACTTCAGACCTATCTCCCCGACTCCTCAAGGACTAACGAGTAAAAACATCGATACTACGCGTAACGATGCACTATACTCAACACGAGCCGAAGTCATTTCATTGGGCGAGACATTCACCTCCTCGCGCAGAAGAAGGTGACACTCGAATCTCAGTCTCACGCGTGAGACTAGCAAAAATGCTCAAAAGACAGACGAAGTTACAAGTAAATAACATAGTGTATGTACCACCTCCAACAGAATAAACGTTCTCAATCACGAATTCGTACATATTCTCAATAATATGTATAAATAAACCAATATTGGATCAAGGAAATAACCAACAATTCTCAATAATTGTTTCAAAATACTCCCGTGGATTCATGCATTATTGCCGAACGCTATTTCCAACTCTGATGCTGTCTGAACGAACGTTCTGGAATCAATCATCATCAAAGGCCGAACGCTGCCGATGAACACCAAACCTTATTAACCGAGCTCCAAGGACGAACGCTCGAGATCAAGTCTAGTCGTACGTTACCTCAGACGAGTACTTCCTGAGGATTAACATCATCGAGAACGAACGCTCACAAACACAATTAAACCAAGGTCGAACGTCAAAGATCCAAACCAAACACTTAAAGCCGAACGCTCAAGATTGCTACCCAAGAGTTCCATGTTAGGAACGAACGCTTATACCCACTAATATCTCAATACTGAACACTCAAATCAAACACCATTAATCCGGACATGATAAGGACGGACGTTTTGATACTCAGTCGAAGCCCTAAGTCCCTTTGCCGAACGGCATTAAAAGAAGCCTGACCGAACGACATAAATCAGCAGCTAACCGAACGGTGCTTAAATCAAAACTTAACCGAACGCTCAATAGTCACTAATACCCGCTCAAGGTTCAACACTTGAGAATAAGCAACTTAAAAACCGAACGCTCACTTATACCCACAAACGGAACGCTCATTTAGACTCAAAAACCGAACGCTCAATTATACTTAAAAACCGAACGCTCACTTATACCCAAAAGCGAACGCTCACTTCTACCCAAAACCGAACGCTCACTTATACTCAAAACCGGACGCCCACTTATACTTAAAAACCGAACGTTCACTTATACCCAAAACCGAACGCTCACTTATACCCAAAACCGAACGCTCACTTATACTCAAAACCGGACGCTCACTTATACTTAAAAACCGAACGTTCACTTATACCCAAAACCGAACGCTCAGGATTCAAACCTAAAATTCTATTTTTAAGAACGAACGATTGCATTCACTAATACTCAGTACCGAACGCCCAAGATTACTTCTTGTGGATTCCAATTTAGGGACGGACGCTCAAGTTGAAACCTGGATTGCCAATTGCTAACGAACGCTCACAATCATTTGGACGAACGTCTAGAATCCTAAAATATTATAACATATGTAATCCTTGGATAAAAATAAAATACCAGTATTTTCTGATGTCGTTTACTTGTAATTCGTCGTCATAACCTGCTCTCAATAACAGGCGACCCGAGCCGTCTTCCATCGCGACTTCAGACCTATCTCCCCGACTCCTCAAGGACTAACGAGTAAAAACATCGATACTACGCGTAACGATGCACTATACTCAACACGAGCCGAAGTCATTTCATTGGGCGAGACATTCACCTCCTCGCGCAGAAGAAGGTGACACTCGAATCTCAGTCTCACGCGTGAGACTAGCAAAAATGCTCAAAAGACAGACGAAGTTACAAGTAAATAACATAGTGTATGTACCACCTCCAACAGAATAAACGTTCTCAATCACGAATTCGTACATATTCTCAATAATATGTATAAATAAACCAATATTGGATCAAGGAAATAACCAACAATTCTCAATAATTGTTTCAAAATACTCCCGTGGATTCATGCATTATTGCCGAACGCTATTTCCAACTCTGATGCTGTCTGAACGAACGTTCTGGAATCAATCATCATCAAAGGCCGAACGCTGCCGATGAACACCAAACCTTATTAACCGAGCTCCAAGGACGAACGCTCGAGATCAAGTCTAGTCGTACGTTACCTCAGACGAGTACTTCCTGAGGATTAACATCATCGAGAACGAACGCTCACAAACACAATTAAACCAAGGTCGAACGTCAAAGATCCAAACCAAACACTTAAAGCCGAACGCTCAAGATTGCTACCCAAGAGTTCCATGTTAGGAACGAACGCTTATACCCACTAATATCTCAATACTGAACACTCAAATCAAACACCATTAATCCGGACATGATAAGGACGGACGTTTTGATACTCAGTCGAAGCCCTAAGTCCCTTTGCCGAACGGCATTAAAAGAAGCCTGACCGAACGACATAAATCAGCAGCTAACCGAACGGTGCTTAAATCAAAACTTAACCGAACGCTCAATAGTCACTAATACCCGCTCAAGGTTCAACACTTGAGAATAAGCAACTTAAAAACCGAACGCTCACTTATACCCACAAACGGAACGCTCATTTAGACTCAAAAACCGAACGCTCAATTATACTTAAAAACCGAACGCTCACTTATACCCAAAAGCGAACGCTCACTTCTACCCAAAACCGAACGCTCACTTATACTCAAAACCGGACGCTCACTTATACTTAAAAACCGAACGTTCACTTATACCCAAAACCGAACGCTCACTTATACCCAAAACCGAACGCTCACTTATACTCAAAACCGGACGCTCACTTATACTTAAAAACCGAACGTTCACTTATACCCAAAACCGAACGCTCAGGATTCAAACCTAAACTTCTATTTTTAAGAACGAACGATTGCAATCACTAATACTCAGTACCGAACGCCCAAGATTACTTCTTGTGGATTCCAATTTAGGGACGGACGCTCAAGTTGAAACCTGGATTGCCAATTGCTAACGAACGCTCACAATCATTTGGACGAACGTCTAGAATCCTGGCCGAGCGATTCAATCGAACAGTGTTAAATTCACACTTAACCGGACACTATTAATTTAGGTTTCAACCGAACGGTATTTAAAATAAGCCCTGACCGAACGCTAATATCACTATTACAAACCAAGGACGAACGTTCTAAGTTGGCTGATTCGGGCGGACGCTCAGAACAATAACCGAACGTTCAGAAATTGGACGACCACTATTTGGTCGAGCACTGTTTGAACGGACGTCCAATTTTGATTCACCAAAATTGGACGTACGCGCTTTCTGCAGAAATTCTGCAGAAACGCACCAAAGTCCAGAAAACCCAGAAAACCTCCATTTTCATCCCCTTCTTCCCAGATTTGCATCAAATACAGATTATTTCAACAATTAATGAAATAAATCAAACTCCCCTTACCTCTTGAAGACTTCCATGTAAATTTTGGGATCTAACTCCTCCCAGACGCGCAGATCAAGATCTCCTTGCAACCTCAACAATTCTTCACCTCCTCTCACCAGATGCCCAACCCAGATCCACCTCTCAGGCCTTCTGAAGTTGGTACAGTTCCCATGGGTGCTCTTTGGACGGGGTGTTATCCTAAATGTATTATTACAATATTTTAAATTTTGAATTTTAAAGGGTAAATTTTTGGGATGTTACAGTAAAAGCCAAAAAAATCAATTCGGACGAAAATTTAGTATTTACAGCTACCCCTCTTTACTTAGATTTTACTAGGATTTTACTAGATAATATGACGAAATTTAGTATTGACAGCTATCAAATGTTATTTGCTTTCTCATATTTTACGTGATTACAACAAGGGAACAATTATAAAACTGGTTCCATTCTACCTAGTGTTATTTTGAACTGTGACAAACACTCTTTAAAATATTATAACATATGTAATCCTTGGATAAAAATAAAATACCAGTATTTTCTGATGTCGTTTACTTGTAATTCGTCGTCATAACCTGCTCTCAATAACAGGCGACCCGAGCCGTCTTCCATCGCGACTTCAGACCTATCTCCCCGACTCCTCAAGGACTAACGAGTAAAAACATCGATACTACGCGTAACGATGCACTATACTCAACACGAGCCGAAGTCATTTCATTGGGCGAGACATTCACCTCCTCGCGCAGAAGAAGGTGACACTCGAATCTCAGTCTCACGCGTGAGACTAGCAAAAATGCTCAAAAGACAGACGAAGTTACAAGTAAATAACATAGTGTATGTACCACCTCCAACAGAATAAACGTTCTCAATCACGAATTCGTACATATTCTCAATAATATGTATAAATAAACCAATATTGGATCAAGGAAATAACCAACAATTCTCAATAATTGTTTCAAAATACTCCCGTGGATTCATGCATTATTGCCGAACGCTATTTCCAACTCTGATGCTGTCTGAACGAACGTTCTGGAATCAATCATCATCAAAGGCCGAACGCTGCCGATGAACACCAAACCTTATTAACCGAGCTCCAAGGACGAACGCTCGAGATCAAGTCTAGTCGTACGTTACCTCAGACGAGTACTTCCTGAGGATTAACATCATCGAGAACGAACGCTCACAAACACAATTAAACCAAGGTCGAACGTCAAAGATCCAAACCAAACACTTAAAGCCGAACGCTCAAGATTGCTACCCAAGAGTTCCATGTTAGGAACGAACGCTTATACCCACTAATATCTCAATACTGAACACTCAAATCAAACACCATTAATCCGGACATGATAAGGACGGACGTTTTGATACTCAGTCGAAGCCCTAAGTCCCTTTGCCGAACGGACATTAAAAGAAGCCTGACCGAACGACATAAATCAGCAGCTAACCGAACGGTGCTTAAATCAAAACTTAACCGAACGCTCAATAGTCACTAATACCCGCTCAAGGTTCAACACTTGAGAATAAGCAACTTAAAAACCGAACGCTCACTTATACCCACAAACGGAACGCTCATTTAGACTCAACTCAAAAACCGAACGCTCAATTATACTTAAAAACCGAACGCTCACTTATACCCAAAAGCGAACGCTCACTTCTACCCAAAACCGAACGCTCACTTATACTCAAAACCGGACGCCCACTTATACTTAAAAACCGAACGTTCACTTATACCCAAAACCGAACGCTCACTTATACCCAAAACCGAACGCTCACTTATACTCAAAACCGGACGCTCACTTATACTTAAAAACCGAACGTTCACTTATACCCAAAACCGAACGCTCAGGATTCAAACCTAAAATTCTATTTTTAAGAACGAACGATTGCATTCACTAATACTCAGTACCGAACGCCCAAGATTACTTCTTGTGGATTCCAATTTAGGGACGGACGCTCAAGTTGAAACCTGGATTGCCAATTGCTAACGAACGCTCACAATCATTTGGACGAACGTCTAGAATCCTAAAATATTATAACATATGTAATCCTTGGATAAAAATAAAATACCAGTATTTTCTGATGTCGTTTACTTGTAATTCGTCGTCATAACCTGCTCTCAATAACAGGCGACCCGAGCCGTCTTCCATCGCGACTTCAGACCTATCTCCCCGACTCCTCAAGGACTAACGAGTAAAAACATCGATACTACGCGTAACGATGCACTATACTCAACACGAGCCGAAGTCATTTCATTGGGCGAGACATTCACCTCCTCGCGCAGAAGAAGGTGACACTCGAATCTCAGTCTCACGCGTGAGACTAGCAAAAATGCTCAAAAGACAGACGAAGTTACAAGTAAATAACATAGTGTATGTACCACCTCCAACAGAATAAACGTTCTCAATCACGAATTCGTACATATTCTCAATAATATGTATAAATAAACCAATATTGGATCAAGGAAATAACCAACAATTCTCAATAATTGTTTCAAAATACTCCCGTGGATTCATGCATTATTGCCGAACGCTATTTCCAACTCTGATGCTGTCTGAACGAACGTTCTGGAATCAATCATCATCAAAGGCCGAACGCTGCCGATGAACACCAAACCTTATTAACCGAGCTCCAAGGACGAACGCTCGAGATCAAGTCTAGTCGTACGTTACCTCAGACGAGTACTTCCTGAGGATTAACATCATCGAGAACGAACGCTCACAAACACAATTAAACCAAGGTCGAACGTCAAAGATCCAAACCAAACACTTAAAGCCGAACGCTCAAGATTGCTACCCAAGAGTTCCATGTTAGGAACGAACGCTTATACCCACTAATATCTCAATACTGAACACTCAAATCAAACACCATTAATCCGGACATGATAAGGACGGACGTTTTGATACTCAGTCGAAGCCCTAAGTCCCTTTGCCGAACGGCATTAAAAGAAGCCTGACCGAACGACATAAATCAGCAGCTAACCGAACGGTGCTTAAATCAAAACTTAACCGAACGCTCAATAGTCACTAATACCCGCTCAAGGTTCAACACTTGAGAATAAGCAACTTAAAAACCGAACGCTCACTTATACCCACAAACGGAACGCTCATTTAGACTCAAAAACCGAACGCTCAATTATACTTAAAAACCGAACGCTCACTTATACCCAAAAGCGAACGCTCACTTCTACCCAAAACCGAACGCTCACTTATACTCAAAACCGGACGCCCACTTATACTTAAAAACCGAACGTTCACTTATACCCAAAACCGAACGCTCACTTATACCCAAAACCGAACGCTCACTTATACTCAAAACCGGACGCTCACTTATACTTAAAAACCGAACGTTCACTTATACCCAAAACCGAACGCTCAGGATTCAAACCTAAAATTCTATTTTTAAGAACGAACGATTGCATTCACTAATACTCAGTACCGAACGCCCAAGATTACTTCTTGTGGATTCCAATTTAGGGACGGACGCTCAAGTTGAAACCTGGATTGCCAATTGCTAACGAACGCTCACAATCATTTGGACGAACGTCTAGAATCCTAAAATATTATAACATATGTAATCCTTGGATAAAAATAAAATACCAGTATTTTCTGATGTCGTTTACTTGTAATTCGTCGTCATAACCTGCTCTCAATAACAGGCGACCCGAGCCGTCTTCCATCGCGACTTCAGACCTATCTCCCCGACTCCTCAAGGACTAACGAGTAAAAACATCGATACTACGCGTAACGATGCACTATACTCAACACGAGCCGAAGTCATTTCATTGGGCGAGACATTCACCTCCTCGCGCAGAAGAAGGTGACACTCGAATCTCAGTCTCACGCGTGAGACTAGCAAAAATGCTCAAAAGACAGACGAAGTTACAAGTAAATAACATAGTGTATGTACCACCTCCAACAGAATAAACGTTCTCAATCACGAATTCGTACATATTCTCAATAATATGTATAAATAAACCAATATTGGATCAAGGAAATAACCAACAATTCTCAATAATTGTTTCAAAATACTCCCGTGGATTCATGCATTATTGCCGAACGCTATTTCCAACTCTGATGCTGTCTGAACGAACGTTCTGGAATCAATCATCATCAAAGGCCGAACGCTGCCGATGAACACCAAACCTTATTAACCGAGCTCCAAGGACGAACGCTCGAGATCAAGTCTAGTCGTACGTTACCTCAGACGAGTACTTCCTGAGGATTAACATCATCGAGAACGAACGCTCACAAACACAATTAAACCAAGGTCGAACGTCAAAGATCCAAACCAAACACTTAAAGCCGAACGCTCAAGATTGCTACCCAAGAGTTCCATGTTAGGAACGAACGCTTATACCCACTAATATCTCAATACTGAACACTCAAATCAAACACCATTAATCCGGACATGATAAGGACGGACGTTTTGATACTCAGTCGAAGCCCTAAGTCCCTTTGCCGAACGACATTAAAAGAAGCCTGACCGAACGACATAAATCAGCAGCTAACCGAACGGTGCTTAAATCAAAACTTAACCGAACGCTCAATAGTCACTAATACCCGCTCAAGGTTCAACACTTGAGAATAAGCAACTTAAAAACCGAACGCTCACTTATACCCACAAACGGAACGCTCATTTAGACTCAAAAACCGAACGCTCAATTATACTTAAAAACCGAACGCTCACTTATACCCAAAAGCGAACGCTCACTTCTACCCAAAACCGAACGCTCACTTATACTCAAAACCGGACGCTCACTTATACTTAAAAACCGAACGTTCACTTATACCCAAAACCGAACGCTCACTTATACCCAAAACCGAACGCTCACTTATACTCAAAACCGGACGCTCACTTATACTTAAAAACCGAACGTTCACTTATACCCAAAACCGAACGCTCAGGATTCAAACCTAAACTTCTATTTTTAAGAACGAACGATTGCAATCACTAATACTCAGTACCGAACGCCCAAGATTACTTCTTGTGGATTCCAATTTAGGGACGGACGCTCAAGTTGAAACCTGGATTGCCAATTGCTAACGAACGCTCACAATCATTTGGACGAACGTCTAGAATCCTGGCCGAGCGATTCAATCGAACAGTGTTAAATTCACACTTAACCGGACACTATTAATTTAGGTTTCAACCGAACGGTATTTAAAATAAGCCCTGACCGAACGCTAATATCACTATTACAAACCAAGGACGAACGTTCTAAGTTGGCTGATTCGGGCGGACGCTCAGAACAATAACCGAACGTTCAGAAATTGGACGACCACTATTTGGTCGAGCACTGTTTGAACGGACGTCCAATTTTGATTCACCAAAATTGGACGTACGCGCTTTCTGCAGAAATTCTGCAGAAACGCACCAAAGTCCAGAAAACCCAGAAAACCTCCATTTTCATCCCCTTCTTCCCAGATTTGCATCAAATACAGATTATTTCAACAATTAATGAAATAAATCAAACTCCCCTTACCTCTTGAAGACTTCCATGTAAATTTTGGGATCTAACTCCTCCCAGACGCGCAGATCAAGATCTCCTTGCAACCTCAACAATTCTTCACCTCCTCTCACCAGATGCCCAACCCAGATCCACCTCTCAGGCCTTCTGAAGTTGGTACAGTTCCCATGGGTGCTCTTTGGACGGGGTGTTATCCTAAATGTATTATTACAATATTTTAAATTTTGAATTTTAAAGGGTAAATTTTTGGGATGTTACAGTAAAAGCCAAAAAAATCAATTCGGACGAAAATTTAGTATTTACAGCTACCCCTCTTTACTTAGATTTTACTAGGATTTTACTAGATAATATGACGAAATTTAGTATTGACAGCTATCAAATGTTATTTGCTTTCTCATATTTTACGTGATTACAACAAGGGAACAATTATAAAACTGGTTCCATTCTACCTAGTGTTATTTTGAACTGTGACAAACACTCTTTAAAATATTATAACATATGTAATCCTTGGATAAAAATAAAATACCAGTATTTTCTGATGTCGTTTACTTGTAATTCGTCGTCATAACCTGCTCTCAATAACAGGCGACCCGAGCCGTCTTCCATCGCGACTTCAGACCTATCTCCCCGACTCCTCAAGGACTAACGAGTAAAAACATCGATACTACGCGTAACGATGCACTATACTCAACACGAGCCGAAGTCATTTCATTGGGCGAGACATTCACCTCCTCGCGCAGAAGAAGGTGACACTCGAATCTCAGTCTCACGCGTGAGACTAGCAAAAATGCTCAAAAGACAGACGAAGTTACAAGTAAATAACATAGTGTATGTACCACCTCCAACAGAATAAACGTTCTCAATCACGAATTCGTACATATTCTCAATAATATGTATAAATAAACCAATATTGGATCAAGGAAATAACCAACAATTCTCAATAATTGTTTCAAAATACTCCCGTGGATTCATGCATTATTGCCGAACGCTATTTCCAACTCTGATGCTGTCTGAACGAACGTTCTGGAATCAATCATCATCAAAGGCCGAACGCTGCCGATGAACACCAAACCTTATTAACCGAGCTCCAAGGACGAACGCTCGAGATCAAGTCTAGTCGTACGTTACCTCAGACGAGTACTTCCTGAGGATTAACATCATCGAGAACGAACGCTCACAAACACAATTAAACCAAGGTCGAACGTCAAAGATCCAAACCAAACACTTAAAGCCGAACGCTCAAGATTGCTACCCAAGAGTTCCATGTTAGGAACGAACGCTTATACCCACTAATATCTCAATACTGAACACTCAAATCAAACACCATTAATCCGGACATGATAAGGACGGACGTTTTGATACTCAGTCGAAGCCCTAAGTCCCTTTGCCGAACGACATTAAAAGAAGCCTGACCGAACGACATAAATCAGCAGCTAACCGAACGGTGCTTAAATCAAAACTTAACCGAACGCTCAATAGTCACTAATACCCGCTCAAGGTTCAACACTTGAGAATAAGCAACTTAAAAACCGAACGCTCACTTATACCCACAAACGGAACGCTCATTTAGACTCAAAAACCGAACGCTCAATTATACTTAAAAACCGAACGCTCACTTATACCCAAAAGCGAACGCTCACTTCTACCCAAAACCGAACGCTCACTTATACTCAAAACCGGACGCTCACTTATACTTAAAAACCGAACGTTCACTTATACCCAAAACCGAACGCTCACTTATACCCAAAACCGAACGCTCACTTATACTCAAAACCGGACGCTCACTTATACTTAAAAACCGAACGTTCACTTATACCCAAAACCGAACGCTCAGGATTCAAACCTAAACTTCTATTTTTAAGAACGAACGATTGCAATCACTAATACTCAGTACCGAACGCCCAAGATTACTTCTTGTGGATTCCAATTTAGGGACGGACGCTCAAGTTGAAACCTGGATTGCCAATTGCTAACGAACGCTCACAATCATTTGGACGAACGTCTAGAATCCTGGCCGAGCGATTCAATCGAACAGTGTTAAATTCACACTTAACCGGACACTATTAATTTAGGTTTCAACCGAACGGTATTTAAAATAAGCCCTGACCGAACGCTAATATCACTATTACAAACCAAGGACGAACGTTCTAAGTTGGCTGATTCGGGCGGACGCTCAGAACAATAACCGAACGTTCAGAAATTGGACGACCACTATTTGGTCGAGCACTGTTTGAACGGACGTCCAATTTTGATTCACCAAAATTGGACGTACGCGCTTTCTGCAGAAATTCTGCAGAAACGCACCAAAGTCCAGAAAACCCAGAAAACCTCCATTTTCATCCCCTTCTTCCCAGATTTGCATCAAATACAGATTATTTCAACAATTAATGAAATAAATCAAACTCCCCTTACCTCTTGAAGACTTCCATGTAAATTTTGGGATCTAACTCCTCCCAGACGCGCAGATCAAGATCTCCTTGCAACCTCAACAATTCTTCACCTCCTCTCACCAGATGCCCAACCCAGATCCACCTCTCAGGCCTTCTGAAGTTGGTACAGTTCCCATGGGTGCTCTTTGGACGGGGTGTTATCCTAAATGTATTATTACAATATTTTAAATTTTGAATTTTAAAGGGTAAATTTTTGGGATGTTACAGTAAAAGCCAAAAAAATCAATTCGGACGAAAATTTAGTATTTACAGCTACCCCTCTTTACTTAGATTTTACTAGGATTTTACTAGATAATATGACGAAATTTAGTATTGACAGCTATCAAATGTTATTTGCTTTCTCATATTTTACGTGATTACAACAAGGGAACAATTATAAAACTGGTTCCATTCTACCTAGTGTTATTTTGAACTGTGACAAACACTCTTTAAAATATTATAACATATGTAATCCTTGGATAAAAATAAAATACCAGTATTTTCTGATGTCGTTTACTTGTAATTCGTCGTCATAACCTGCTCTCAATAACAGGCGACCCGAGCCGTCTTCCATCGCGACTTCAGACCTATCTCCCCGACTCCTCAAGGACTAACGAGTAAAAACATCGATACTACGCGTAACGATGCACTATACTCAACACGAGCCGAAGTCATTTCATTGGGCGAGACATTCACCTCCTCGCGCAGAAGAAGGTGACACTCGAATCTCAGTCTCACGCGTGAGACTAGCAAAAATGCTCAAAAGACAGACGAAGTTACAAGTAAATAACATAGTGTATGTACCACCTCCAACAGAATAAACGTTCTCAATCACGAATTCGTACATATTCTCAATAATATGTATAAATAAACCAATATTGGATCAAGGAAATAACCAACAATTCTCAATAATTGTTTCAAAATACTCCCGTGGATTCATGCATTATTGCCGAACGCTATTTCCAACTCTGATGCTGTCTGAACGAACGTTCTGGAATCAATCATCATCAAAGGCCGAACGCTGCCGATGAACACCAAACCTTATTAACCGAGCTCCAAGGACGAACGCTCGAGATCAAGTCTAGTCGTACGTTACCTCAGACGAGTACTTCCTGAGGATTAACATCATCGAGAACGAACGCTCACAAACACAATTAAACCAAGGTCGAACGTCAAAGATCCAAACCAAACACTTAAAGCCGAACGCTCAAGATTGCTACCCAAGAGTTCCATGTTAGGAACGAACGCTTATACCCACTAATATCTCAATACTGAACACTCAAATCAAACACCATTAATCCGGACATGATAAGGACGGACGTTTTGATACTCAGTCGAAGCCCTAAGTCCCTTTGCCGAACGGCATTAAAAGAAGCCTGACCGAACGACATAAATCAGCAGCTAACCGAACGGTGCTTAAATCAAAACTTAACCGAACGCTCAATAGTCACTAATACCCGCTCAAGGTTCAACACTTGAGAATAAGCAACTTAAAAACCGAACGCTCACTTATACCCACAAACGGAACGCTCATTTAGACTCAAAAACCGAACGCTCAATTATACTTAAAAACCGAACGCTCACTTATACCCAAAAGCGAACGCTCACTTCTACCCAAAACCGAACGCTCACTTATACTCAAAACCGGACGCCCACTTATACTTAAAAACCGAACGTTCACTTATACCCAAAACCGAACGCTCACTTATACCCAAAACCGAACGCTCACTTATACTCAAAACCGGACGCTCACTTATACTTAAAAACCGAACGTTCACTTATACCCAAAACCGAACGCTCAGGATTCAAACCTAAAATTCTATTTTTAAGAACGAACGATTGCATTCACTAATACTCAGTACCGAACGCCCAAGATTACTTCTTGTGGATTCCAATTTAGGGACGGACGCTCAAGTTGAAACCTGGATTGCCAATTGCTAACGAACGCTCACAATCATTTGGACGAACGTCTAGAATCCTAAAATATTATAACATATGTAATCCTTGGATAAAAATAAAATACCAGTATTTTCTGATGTCGTTTACTTGTAATTCGTCGTCATAACCTGCTCTCAATAACAGGCGACCCGAGCCGTCTTCCATCGCGACTTCAGACCTATCTCCCCGACTCCTCAAGGACTAACGAGTAAAAACATCGATACTACGCGTAACGATGCACTATACTCAACACGAGCCGAAGTCATTTCATTGGGCGAGACATTCACCTCCTCGCGCAGAAGAAGGTGACACTCGAATCTCAGTCTCACGCGTGAGACTAGCAAAAATGCTCAAAAGACAGACGAAGTTACAAGTAAATAACATAGTGTATGTACCACCTCCAACAGAATAAACGTTCTCAATCACGAATTCGTACATATTCTCAATAATATGTATAAATAAACCAATATTGGATCAAGGAAATAACCAACAATTCTCAATAATTGTTTCAAAATACTCCCGTGGATTCATGCATTATTGCCGAACGCTATTTCCAACTCTGATGCTGTCTGAACGAACGTTCTGGAATCAATCATCATCAAAGGCCGAACGCTGCCGATGAACACCAAACCTTATTAACCGAGCTCCAAGGACGAACGCTCGAGATCAAGTCTAGTCGTACGTTACCTCAGACGAGTACTTCCTGAGGATTAACATCATCGAGAACGAACGCTCACAAACACAATTAAACCAAGGTCGAACGTCAAAGATCCAAACCAAACACTTAAAGCCGAACGCTCAAGATTGCTACCCAAGAGTTCCATGTTAGGAACGAACGCTTATACCCACTAATATCTCAATACTGAACACTCAAATCAAACACCATTAATCCGGACATGATAAGGACGGACGTTTTGATACTCAGTCGAAGCCCTAAGTCCCTTTGCCGAACGGCATTAAAAGAAGCCTGACCGAACGACATAAATCAGCAGCTAACCGAACGGTGCTTAAATCAAAACTTAACCGAACGCTCAATAGTCACTAATACCCGCTCAAGGTTCAACACTTGAGAATAAGCAACTTAAAAACCGAACGCTCACTTATACCCACAAACGGAACGCTCATTTAGACTCAAAAACCGAACGCTCAATTATACTTAAAAACCGAACGCTCACTTATACCCAAAAGCGAACGCTCACTTCTACCCAAAACCGAACGCTCACTTATACTCAAAACCGGACGCCCACTTATACTTAAAAACCGAACGTTCACTTATACCCAAAACCGAACGCTCACTTATACCCAAAACCGAACGCTCACTTATACTCAAAACCGGACGCTCACTTATACTTAAAAACCGAACGTTCACTTATACCCAAAACCGAACGCTCAGGATTCAAACCTAAAATTCTATTTTTAAGAACGAACGATTGCATTCACTAATACTCAGTACCGAACGCCCAAGATTACTTCTTGTGGATTCCAATTTAGGGACGGACGCTCAAGTTGAAACCTGGATTGCCAATTGCTAACGAACGCTCACAATCATTTGGACGAACGTCTAGAATCCTAAAATATTATAACATATGTAATCCTTGGATAAAAATAAAATACCAGTATTTTCTGATGTCGTTTACTTGTAATTCGTCGTCATAACCTGCTCTCAATAACAGGCGACCCGAGCCGTCTTCCATCGCGACTTCAGACCTATCTCCCCGACTCCTCAAGGACTAACGAGTAAAAACATCGATACTACGCGTAACGATGCACTATACTCAACACGAGCCGAAGTCATTTCATTGGGCGAGACATTCACCTCCTCGCGCAGAAGAAGGTGACACTCGAATCTCAGTCTCACGCGTGAGACTAGCAAAAATGCTCAAAAGACAGACGAAGTTACAAGTAAATAACATAGTGTATGTACCACCTCCAACAGAATAAACGTTCTCAATCACGAATTCGTACATATTCTCAATAATATGTATAAATAAACCAATATTGGATCAAGGAAATAACCAACAATTCTCAATAATTGTTTCAAAATACTCCCGTGGATTCATGCATTATTGCCGAACGCTATTTCCAACTCTGATGCTGTCTGAACGAACGTTCTGGAATCAATCATCATCAAAGGCCGAACGCTGCCGATGAACACCAAACCTTATTAACCGAGCTCCAAGGACGAACGCTCGAGATCAAGTCTAGTCGTACGTTACCTCAGACGAGTACTTCCTGAGGATTAACATCATCGAGAACGAACGCTCACAAACACAATTAAACCAAGGTCGAACGTCAAAGATCCAAACCAAACACTTAAAGCCGAACGCTCAAGATTGCTACCCAAGAGTTCCATGTTAGGAACGAACGCTTATACCCACTAATATCTCAATACTGAACACTCAAATCAAACACCATTAATCCGGACATGATAAGGACGGACGTTTTGATACTCAGTCGAAGCCCTAAGTCCCTTTGCCGAACGGCATTAAAAGAAGCCTGACCGAACGACATAAATCAGCAGCTAACCGAACGGTGCTTAAATCAAAACTTAACCGAACGCTCAATAGTCACTAATACCCGCTCAAGGTTCAACACTTGAGAATAAGCAACTTAAAAACCGAACGCTCACTTATACCCACAAACGGAACGCTCATTTAGACTCAAAAACCGAACGCTCAATTATACTTAAAAACCGAACGCTCACTTATACCCAAAAGCGAACGCTCACTTCTACCCAAAACCGAACGCTCACTTATACTCAAAACCGGACGCCCACTTATACTTAAAAACCGAACGTTCACTTATACCCAAAACCGAACGCTCACTTATACCCAAAACCGAACGCTCACTTATACTCAAAACCGGACGCTCACTTATACTTAAAAACCGAACGTTCACTTATACCCAAAACCGAACGCTCAGGATTCAAACCTAAAATTCTATTTTTAAGAACGAACGATTGCATTCACTAATACTCAGTACCGAACGCCCAAGATTACTTCTTGTGGATTCCAATTTAGGGACGGACGCTCAAGTTGAAACCTGGATTGCCAATTGCTAACGAACGCTCACAATCATTTGGACGAACGTCTAGAATCCTAAAATATTATAACATATGTAATCCTTGGATAAAAATAAAATACCAGTATTTTCTGATGTCGTTTACTTGTAATTCGTCGTCATAACCTGCTCTCAATAACAGGCGACCCGAGCCGTCTTCCATCGCGACTTCAGACCTATCTCCCCGACTCCTCAAGGACTAACGAGTAAAAACATCGATACTACGCGTAACGATGCACTATACTCAACACGAGCCGAAGTCATTTCATTGGGCGAGACATTCACCTCCTCGCGCAGAAGAAGGTGACACTCGAATCTCAGTCTCACGCGTGAGACTAGCAAAAATGCTCAAAAGACAGACGAAGTTACAAGTAAATAACATAGTGTATGTACCACCTCCAACAGAATAAACGTTCTCAATCACGAATTCGTACATATTCTCAATAATATGTATAAATAAACCAATATTGGATCAAGGAAATAACCAACAATTCTCAATAATTGTTTCAAAATACTCCCGTGGATTCATGCATTATTGCCGAACGCTATTTCCAACTCTGATGCTGTCTGAACGAACGTTCTGGAATCAATCATCATCAAAGGCCGAACGCTGCCGATGAACACCAAACCTTATTAACCGAGCTCCAAGGACGAACGCTCGAGATCAAGTCTAGTCGTACGTTACCTCAGACGAGTACTTCCTGAGGATTAACATCATCGAGAACGAACGCTCACAAACACAATTAAACCAAGGTCGAACGTCAAAGATCCAAACCAAACACTTAAAGCCGAACGCTCAAGATTGCTACCCAAGAGTTCCATGTTAGGAACGAACGCTTATACCCACTAATATCTCAATACTGAACACTCAAATCAAACACCATTAATCCGGACATGATAAGGACGGACGTTTTGATACTCAGTCGAAGCCCTAAGTCCCTTTGCCGAACGGCATTAAAAGAAGCCTGACCGAACGACATAAATCAGCAGCTAACCGAACGGTGCTTAAATCAAAACTTAACCGAACGCTCAATAGTCACTAATACCCGCTCAAGGTTCAACACTTGAGAATAAGCAACTTAAAAACCGAACGCTCACTTATACCCACAAACGGAACGCTCATTTAGACTCAAAAACCGAACGCTCAATTATACTTAAAAACCGAACGCTCACTTATACCCAAAAGCGAACGCTCACTTCTACCCAAAACCGAACGCTCACTTATACTCAAAACCGGACGCTCACTTATACTTAAAAACCGAACGTTCACTTATACCCAAAACCGAACGCTCACTTATACCCAAAACCGAACGCTCACTTATACTCAAAACCGGACGCTCACTTATACTTAAAAACCGAACGTTCACTTATACCCAAAACCGAACGCTCAGGATTCAAACCTAAACTTCTATTTTTAAGAACGAACGATTGCAATCACTAATACTCAGTACCGAACGCCCAAGATTACTTCTTGTGGATTCCAATTTAGGGACGGACGCTCAAGTTGAAACCTGGATTGCCAATTGCTAACGAACGCTCACAATCATTTGGACGAACGTCTAGAATCCTGGCCGAGCGATTCAATCGAACAGTGTTAAATTCACACTTAACCGGACACTATTAATTTAGGTTTCAACCGAACGGTATTTAAAATAAGCCCTGACCGAACGCTAATATCACTATTACAAACCAAGGACGAACGTTCTAAGTTGGCTGATTCGGGCGGACGCTCAGAACAATAACCGAACGTTCAGAAATTGGACGACCACTATTTGGTCGAGCACTGTTTGAACGGACGTCCAATTTTGATTCACCAAAATTGGACGTACGCGCTTTCTGCAGAAATTCTGCAGAAACGCACCAAAGTCCAGAAAACCCAGAAAACCTCCATTTTCATCCCCTTCTTCCCAGATTTGCATCAAATACAGATTATTTCAACAATTAATGAAATAAATCAAACTCCCCTTACCTCTTGAAGACTTCCATGTAAATTTTGGGATCTAACTCCTCCCAGACGCGCAGATCAAGATCTCCTTGCAACCTCAACAATTCTTCACCTCCTCTCACCAGATGCCCAACCCAGATCCACCTCTCAGGCCTTCTGAAGTTGGTACAGTTCCCATGGGTGCTCTTTGGACGGGGTGTTATCCTAAATGTATTATTACAATATTTTAAATTTTGAATTTTAAAGGGTAAATTTTTGGGATGTTACAGTAAAAGCCAAAAAAATCAATTCGGACGAAAATTTAGTATTTACAGCTACCCCTCTTTACTTAGATTTTACTAGGATTTTACTAGATAATATGACGAAATTTAGTATTGACAGCTATCAAATGTTATTTGCTTTCTCATATTTTACGTGATTACAACAAGGGAACAATTATAAAACTGGTTCCATTCTACCTAGTGTTATTTTGAACTGTGACAAACACTCTTTAAAATATTATAACATATGTAATCCTTGGATAAAAATAAAATACCAGTATTTTCTGATGTCGTTTACTTGTAATTCGTCGTCATAACCTGCTCTCAATAACAGGCGACCCGAGCCGTCTTCCATCGCGACTTCAGACCTATCTCCCCGACTCCTCAAGGACTAACGAGTAAAAACATCGATACTACGCGTAACGATGCACTATACTCAACACGAGCCGAAGTCATTTCATTGGGCGAGACATTCACCTCCTCGCGCAGAAGAAGGTGACACTCGAATCTCAGTCTCACGCGTGAGACTAGCAAAAATGCTCAAAAGACAGACGAAGTTACAAGTAAATAACATAGTGTATGTACCACCTCCAACAGAATAAACGTTCTCAATCACGAATTCGTACATATTCTCAATAATATGTATAAATAAACCAATATTGGATCAAGGAAATAACCAACAATTCTCAATAATTGTTTCAAAATACTCCCGTGGATTCATGCATTATTGCCGAACGCTATTTCCAACTCTGATGCTGTCTGAACGAACGTTCTGGAATCAATCATCATCAAAGGCCGAACGCTGCCGATGAACACCAAACCTTATTAACCGAGCTCCAAGGACGAACGCTCGAGATCAAGTCTAGTCGTACGTTACCTCAGACGAGTACTTCCTGAGGATTAACATCATCGAGAACGAACGCTCACAAACACAATTAAACCAAGGTCGAACGTCAAAGATCCAAACCAAACACTTAAAGCCGAACGCTCAAGATTGCTACCCAAGAGTTCCATGTTAGGAACGAACGCTTATACCCACTAATATCTCAATACTGAACACTCAAATCAAACACCATTAATCCGGACATGATAAGGACGGACGTTTTGATACTCAGTCGAAGCCCTAAGTCCCTTTGCCGAACGGCATTAAAAGAAGCCTGACCGAACGACATAAATCAGCAGCTAACCGAACGGTGCTTAAATCAAAACTTAACCGAACGCTCAATAGTCACTAATACCCGCTCAAGGTTCAACACTTGAGAATAAGCAACTTAAAAACCGAACGCTCACTTATACCCACAAACGGAACGCTCATTTAGACTCAAAAACCGAACGCTCAATTATACTTAAAAACCGAACGCTCACTTATACCCAAAAGCGAACGCTCACTTATACCCAAAACCGAACGCTCACTTATACTCAAAACCGGACGCTCACTTATACTTAAAAACCGAACGTTCACTTATACCCAAAACCGAACGCTCACTTATACCCAAAACCGAACGCTCACTTATACTCAAAACCGGACGCTCACTTATACTTAAAAACCGAACGTTCACTTATACCCAAAACCGAACGCTCAGGATTCAAACCTAAACTTCTATTTTTAAGAACGAACGATTGCAATCACTAATACTCAGTACCGAACGCCCAAGATTACTTCTTGTGGATTCCAATTTAGGGACGGACGCTCAAGTTGAAACCTGGATTGCCAATTGCTAACGAACGCTCACAATCATTTGGACGAACGTCTAGAATCCTGGCCGAGCGATTCAATCGAACAGTGTTAAATTCACACTTAACCGGACACTATTAATTTAGGTTTCAACCGAACGGTATTTAAAATAAGCCCTGACCGAACGCTAATATCACTATTACAAACCAAGGACGAACGTTCTAAGTTGGCTGATTCGGGCGGACGCTCAGAACAATAACCGAACGTTCAGAAATTGGACGACCACTATTTGGTCGAGCACTGTTTGAACGGACGTCCAATTTTGATTCACCAAAATTGGACGTACGCGCTTTCTGCAGAAATTCTGCAGAAACGCACCAAAGTCCAGAAAACCCAGAAAACCTCCATTTTCATCCCCTTCTTCCCAGATTTGCATCAAATACAGATTATTTCAACAATTAATGAAATAAATCAAACTCCCCTTACCTCTTGAAGACTTCCATGTAAATTTTGGGATCTAACTCCTCCCAGACGCGCAGATCAAGATCTCCTTGCAACCTCAACAATTCTTCACCTCCTCTCACCAGATGCCCAACCCAGATCCACCTCTCAGGCCTTCTGAAGTTGGTACAGTTCCCATGGGTGCTCTTTGGACGGGGTGTTATCCTAAATGTATTATTACAATATTTTAAATTTTGAATTTTAAAGGGTAAATTTTTGGGATGTTACAGTAAAAGCCAAAAAAATCAATTCGGACGAAAATTTAGTATTTACAGCTACCCCTCTTTACTTAGATTTTACTAGGATTTTACTAGATAATATGACGAAATTTAGTATTGACAGCTATCAAATGTTATTTGCTTTCTCATATTTTACGTGATTACAACAAGGGAACAATTATAAAACTGGTTCCATTCTACCTAGTGTTATTTTGAACTGTGACAAACACTCTTTAAAATATTATAACATATGTAATCCTTGGATAAAAATAAAATACCAGTATTTTCTGATGTCGTTTACTTGTAATTCGTCGTCATAACCTGCTCTCAATAACAGGCGACCCGAGCCGTCTTCCATCGCGACTTCAGACCTATCTCCCCGACTCCTCAAGGACTAACGAGTAAAAACATCGATACTACGCGTAACGATGCACTATACTCAACACGAGCCGAAGTCATTTCATTGGGCGAGACATTCACCTCCTCGCGCAGAAGAAGGTGACACTCGAATCTCAGTCTCACGCGTGAGACTAGCAAAAATGCTCAAAAGACAGACGAAGTTACAAGTAAATAACATAGTGTATGTACCACCTCCAACAGAATAAACGTTCTCAATCACGAATTCGTACATATTCTCAATAATATGTATAAATAAACCAATATTGGATCAAGGAAATAACCAACAATTCTCAATAATTGTTTCAAAATACTCCCGTGGATTCATGCATTATTGCCGAACGCTATTTCCAACTCTGATGCTGTCTGAACGAACGTTCTGGAATCAATCATCATCAAAGGCCGAACGCTGCCGATGAACACCAAACCTTATTAACCGAGCTCCAAGGACGAACGCTCGAGATCAAGTCTAGTCGTACGTTACCTCAGACGAGTACTTCCTGAGGATTAACATCATCGAGAACGAACGCTCACAAACACAATTAAACCAAGGTCGAACGTCAAAGATCCAAACCAAACACTTAAAGCCGAACGCTCAAGATTGCTACCCAAGAGTTCCATGTTAGGAACGAACGCTTATACCCACTAATATCTCAATACTGAACACTCAAATCAAACACCATTAATCCGGACATGATAAGGACGGACGTTTTGATACTCAGTCGAAGCCCTAAGTCCCTTTGCCGAACGGCATTAAAAGAAGCCTGACCGAACGACATAAATCAGCAGCTAACCGAACGGTGCTTAAATCAAAACTTAACCGAACGCTCAATAGTCACTAATACCCGCTCAAGGTTCAACACTTGAGAATAAGCAACTTAAAAACCGAACGCTCACTTATACCCACAAACGGAACGCTCATTTAGACTCAAAAACCGAACGCTCAATTATACTTAAAAACCGAACGCTCACTTATACCCAAAAGCGAACGCTCACTTCTACCCAAAACCGAACGCTCACTTATACTCAAAACCGGACGCTCACTTATACTTAAAAACCGAACGTTCACTTATACCCAAAACCGAACGCTCACTTATACCCAAAACCGAACGCTCACTTATACTCAAAACCGGACGCTCACTTATACTTAAAAACCGAACGTTCACTTATACCCAAAACCGAACGCTCAGGATTCAAACCTAAACTTCTATTTTTAAGAACGAACGATTGCAATCACTAATACTCAGTACCGAACGCCCAAGATTACTTCTTGTGGATTCCAATTTAGGGACGGACGCTCAAGTTGAAACCTGGATTGCCAATTGCTAACGAACGCTCACAATCATTTGGACGAACGTCTAGAATCCTGGCCGAGCGATTCAATCGAACAGTGTTAAATTCACACTTAACCGGACACTATTAATTTAGGTTTCAACCGAACGGTATTTAAAATAAGCCCTGACCGAACGCTAATATCACTATTACAAACCAAGGACGAACGTTCTAAGTTGGCTGATTCGGGCGGACGCTCAGAACAATAACCGAACGTTCAGAAATTGGACGACCACTATTTGGTCGAGCACTGTTTGAACGGACGTCCAATTTTGATTCACCAAAATTGGACGTACGCGCTTTCTGCAGAAATTCTGCAGAAACGCACCAAAGTCCAGAAAACCCAGAAAACCTCCATTTTCATCCCCTTCTTCCCAGATTTGCATCAAATACAGATTATTTCAACAATTAATGAAATAAATCAAACTCCCCTTACCTCTTGAAGACTTCCATGTAAATTTTGGGATCTAACTCCTCCCAGACGCGCAGATCAAGATCTCCTTGCAACCTCAACAATTCTTCACCTCCTCTCACCAGATGCCCAACCCAGATCCACCTCTCAGGCCTTCTGAAGTTGGTACAGTTCCCATGGGTGCTCTTTGGACGGGGTGTTATCCTAAATGTATTATTACAATATTTTAAATTTTGAATTTTAAAGGGTAAATTTTTGGGATGTTACAGTAAAAGCCAAAAAAATCAATTCGGACGAAAATTTAGTATTTACAGCTACCCCTCCTTACTTAGATTTTACTAGGATTTTACTAGATAATATGACGAAATTTAGTATTGACAGCTATCAAATGTTATTTGCTTTCTCATATTTTACGTGATTACAACAAGGGAACAATTATAAAACTGGTTCCATTCTACCTAGTGTTATTTTGAACTGTGACAAACACTCTTTAAAATATTATAACATATGTAATCCTTGGATAAAAATAAAATACCAGTATTTTCTGATGTCGTTTACTTGTAATTCGTCGTCATAACCTGCTCTCAATAACAGGCGACCCGAGCCGTCTTCCATCGCGACTTCAGACCTATCTCCCCGACTCCTCAAGGACTAACGAGTAAAAACATCGATACTACGCGTAACGATGCACTATACTCAACACGAGCCGAAGTCATTTCATTGGGCGAGACATTCACCTCCTCGCGCAGAAGAAGGTGACACTCGAATCTCAGTCTCACGCGTGAGACTAGCAAAAATGCTCAAAAGACAGACGAAGTTACAAGTAAATAACATAGTGTATGTACCACCTCCAACAGAATAAACGTTCTCAATCACGAATTCGTACATATTCTCAATAATATGTATAAATAAACCAATATTGGATCAAGGAAATAACCAACAATTCTCAATAATTGTTTCAAAATACTCCCGTGGATTCATGCATTATTGCCGAACGCTATTTCCAACTCTGATGCTGTCTGAACGAACGTTCTGGAATCAATCATCATCAAAGGCCGAACGCTGCCGATGAACACCAAACCTTATTAACCGAGCTCCAAGGACGAACGCTCGAGATCAAGTCTAGTCGTACGTTACCTCAGACGAGTACTTCCTGAGGATTAACATCATCGAGAACGAACGCTCACAAACACAATTAAACCAAGGTCGAACGTCAAAGATCCAAACCAAACACTTAAAGCCGAACGCTCAAGATTGCTACCCAAGAGTTCCATGTTAGGAACGAACGCTTATACCCACTAATATCTCAATACTGAACACTCAAATCAAACACCATTAATCCGGACATGATAAGGACGGACGTTTTGATACTCAGTCGAAGCCCTAAGTCCCTTTGCCGAACGGCATTAAAAGAAGCCTGACCGAACGACATAAATCAGCAGCTAACCGAACGGTGCTTAAATCAAAACTTAACCGAACGCTCAATAGTCACTAATACCCGCTCAAGGTTCAACACTTGAGAATAAGCAACTTAAAAACCGAACGCTCACTTATACCCACAAACGGAACGCTCATTTAGACTCAAAAACCGAACGCTCAATTATACTTAAAAACCGAACGCTCACTTATACCCAAAAGCGAACGCTCACTTATACCCAAAACCGAACGCTCACTTATACTCAAAACCGGACGCTCACTTATACTTAAAAACCGAACGTTCACTTATACCCAAAACCGAACGCTCACTTATACCCAAAACCGAACGCTCACTTATACTCAAAACCGGACGCTCACTTATACTTAAAAACCGAACGTTCACTTATACCCAAAACCGAACGCTCAGGATTCAAACCTAAACTTCTATTTTTAAGAACGAACGATTGCAATCACTAATACTCAGTACCGAACGCCCAAGATTACTTCTTGTGGATTCCAATTTAGGGACGGACGCTCAAGTTGAAACCTGGATTGCCAATTGCTAACGAACGCTCACAATCATTTGGACGAACGTCTAGAATCCTGGCCGAGCGATTCAATCGAACAGTGTTAAATTCACACTTAACCGGACACTATTAATTTAGGTTTCAACCGAACGGTATTTAAAATAAGCCCTGACCGAACGCTAATATCACTATTACAAACCAAGGACGAACGTTCTAAGTTGGCTGATTCGGGCGGACGCTCAGAACAATAACCGAACGTTCAGAAATTGGACGACCACTATTTGGTCGAGCACTGTTTGAACGGACGTCCAATTTTGATTCACCAAAATTGGACGTACGCGCTTTCTGCAGAAATTCTGCAGAAACGCACCAAAGTCCAGAAAACCCAGAAAACCTCCATTTTCATCCCCTTCTTCCCAGATTTGCATCAAATACAGATTATTTCAACAATTAATGAAATAAATCAAACTCCCCTTACCTCTTGAAGACTTCCATGTAAATTTTGGGATCTAACTCCTCCCAGACGCGCAGATCAAGATCTCCTTGCAACCTCAACAATTCTTCACCTCCTCTCACCAGATGCCCAACCCAGATCCACCTCTCAGGCCTTCTGAAGTTGGTACAGTTCCCATGGGTGCTCTTTGGACGGGGTGTTATCCTAAATGTATTATTACAATATTTTAAATTTTGAATTTTAAAGGGTAAATTTTTGGGATGTTACAGTAAAAGCCAAAAAAATCAATTCGGACGAAAATTTAGTATTTACAGCTACCCCTCTTTACTTAGATTTTACTAGGATTTTACTAGATAATATGACGAAATTTAGTATTGACAGCTATCAAATGTTATTTGCTTTCTCATATTTTACGTGATTACAACAAGGGAACAATTATAAAACTGGTTCCATTCTACCTAGTGTTATTTTGAACTGTGACAAACACTCTTTAAAATATTATAACATATGTAATCCTTGGATAAAAATAAAATACCAGTATTTTCTGATGTCGTTTACTTGTAATTCGTCGTCATAACCTGCTCTCAATAACAGGCGACCCGAGCCGTCTTCCATCGCGACTTCAGACCTATCTCCCCGACTCCTCAAGGACTAACGAGTAAAAACATCGATACTACGCGTAACGATGCACTATACTCAACACGAGCCGAAGTCATTTCATTGGGCGAGACATTCACCTCCTCGCGCAGAAGAAGGTGACACTCGAATCTCAGTCTCACGCGTGAGACTAGCAAAAATGCTCAAAAGACAGACGAAGTTACAAGTAAATAACATAGTGTATGTACCACCTCCAACAGAATAAACGTTCTCAATCACGAATTCGTACATATTCTCAATAATATGTATAAATAAACCAATATTGGATCAAGGAAATAACCAACAATTCTCAATAATTGTTTCAAAATACTCCCGTGGATTCATGCATTATTGCCGAACGCTATTTCCAACTCTGATGCTGTCTGAACGAACGTTCTGGAATCAATCATCATCAAAGGCCGAACGCTGCCGATGAACACCAAACCTTATTAACCGAGCTCCAAGGACGAACGCTCGAGATCAAGTCTAGTCGTACGTTACCTCAGACGAGTACTTCCTGAGGATTAACATCATCGAGAACGAACGCTCACAAACACAATTAAACCAAGGTCGAACGTCAAAGATCCAAACCAAACACTTAAAGCCGAACGCTCAAGATTGCTACCCAAGAGTTCCATGTTAGGAACGAACGCTTATACCCACTAATATCTCAATACTGAACACTCAAATCAAACACCATTAATCCGGACATGATAAGGACGGACGTTTTGATACTCAGTCGAAGCCCTAAGTCCCTTTGCCGAACGGCATTAAAAGAAGCCTGACCGAACGACATAAATCAGCAGCTAACCGAACGGTGCTTAAATCAAAACTTAACCGAACGCTCAATAGTCACTAATACCCGCTCAAGGTTCAACACTTGAGAATAAGCAACTTAAAAACCGAACGCTCACTTATACCCACAAACGGAACGCTCATTTAGACTCAAAAACCGAACGCTCAATTATACTTAAAAACCGAACGCTCACTTATACCCAAAAGCGAACGCTCACTTCTACCCAAAACCGAACGCTCACTTATACTCAAAACCGGACGCCCACTTATACTTAAAAACCGAACGTTCACTTATACCCAAAACCGAACGCTCACTTATACCCAAAACCGAACGCTCACTTATACTCAAAACCGGACGCTCACTTATACTTAAAAACCGAACGTTCACTTATACCCAAAACCGAACGCTCAGGATTCAAACCTAAAATTCTATTTTTAAGAACGAACGATTGCATTCACTAATACTCAGTACCGAACGCCCAAGATTACTTCTTGTGGATTCCAATTTAGGGACGGACGCTCAAGTTGAAACCTGGATTGCCAATTGCTAACGAACGCTCACAATCATTTGGACGAACGTCTAGAATCCTAAAATATTATAACATATGTAATCCTTGGATAAAAATAAAATACCAGTATTTTCTGATGTCGTTTACTTGTAATTCGTCGTCATAACCTGCTCTCAATAACAGGCGACCCGAGCCGTCTTCCATCGCGACTTCAGACCTATCTCCCCGACTCCTCAAGGACTAACGAGTAAAAACATCGATACTACGCGTAACGATGCACTATACTCAACACGAGCCGAAGTCATTTCATTGGGCGAGACATTCACCTCCTCGCGCAGAAGAAGGTGACACTCGAATCTCAGTCTCACGCGTGAGACTAGCAAAAATGCTCAAAAGACAGACGAAGTTACAAGTAAATAACATAGTGTATGTACCACCTCCAACAGAATAAACGTTCTCAATCACGAATTCGTACATATTCTCAATAATATGTATAAATAAACCAATATTGGATCAAGGAAATAACCAACAATTCTCAATAATTGTTTCAAAATACTCCCGTGGATTCATGCATTATTGCCGAACGCTATTTCCAACTCTGATGCTGTCTGAACGAACGTTCTGGAATCAATCATCATCAAAGGCCGAACGCTGCCGATGAACACCAAACCTTATTAACCGAGCTCCAAGGACGAACGCTCGAGATCAAGTCTAGTCGTACGTTACCTCAGACGAGTACTTCCTGAGGATTAACATCATCGAGAACGAACGCTCACAAACACAATTAAACCAAGGTCGAACGTCAAAGATCCAAACCAAACACTTAAAGCCGAACGCTCAAGATTGCTACCCAAGAGTTCCATGTTAGGAACGAACGCTTATACCCACTAATATCTCAATACTGAACACTCAAATCAAACACCATTAATCCGGACATGATAAGGACGGACGTTTTGATACTCAGTCGAAGCCCTAAGTCCCTTTGCCGAACGGCATTAAAAGAAGCCTGACCGAACGACATAAATCAGCAGCTAACCGAACGGTGCTTAAATCAAAACTTAACCGAACGCTCAATAGTCACTAATACCCGCTCAAGGTTCAACACTTGAGAATAAGCAACTTAAAAACCGAACGCTCACTTATACCCACAAACGGAACGCTCATTTGGACTCAAAAACCGAACGCTCAATTATACTTAAAAACCGAACGCTCACTTATACCCAAAAGCGAACGCTCACTTATACCCAAAACCGAACGCTCACTTATACTCAAAACCGGACGCTCACTTATACTTAAAAACCGAACGTTCACTTATACCCAAAACCGAACGCTCACTTATACCCAAAACCGAACGCTCACTTATACTCAAAACCGGACGCTCACTTATACTTAAAAACCGAACGTTCACTTATACCCAAAACCGAACGCTCAGGATTCAAACCTAAACTTCTATTTTTAAGA
Organism: Vigna umbellata; assembly: GCF_029865625.1. NCBI lineage: Eukaryota > Viridiplantae > Streptophyta > Magnoliopsida > Fabales > Fabaceae > Vigna > Vigna umbellata. Next base: position 48,765,686 of record NC_142173.1, on the reverse strand, counting down.
ACGAACGATTGCAATCACTAATACTCAGTACCGAACGCCCAAGATTACTTCTTGTGGATTCCAATTTAGGGACGGACGCTCAAGTTGAAACCTGGATTGCCAATTGCTAACGAACGCTCACAATCATTTGGACGAACGTCTAGAATCCTGGCCGAGCGATTCAATCGAACAGTGTTAAATTCACACTTAACCGGACACTATTAATTTAGGTTTCAACCGAACGGTATTTAAAATAAGCCCTGACCGAACGCTAATATCACTATTACAAACCAAGGACGAACGTTCTAAGTTGGCTGATTCGGGCGGACGCTCAGAACAATAACCGAACGTTCAGAAATTGGACGACCACTATTTGGTCGAGCACTGTTTGAACGGACGTCCAATTTTGATTCACCAAAATTGGACGTACGCGCTTTCTGCAGAAATTCTGCAGAAACGCACCAAAGTCCAGAAAACCCAGAAAACCTCCATTTTCATCCCCTTCTTCCCAGATTTGCATCAAATACAGATTATTTCAACAATTAATGAAATAAATCAAACTCCCCTTACCTCTTGAAGACTTCCATGTAAATTTTGGGATCTAACTCCTCCCAGACGCGCAGATCAAGATCTCCTTGCAACCTCAACAATTCTTCACCTCCTCTCACCAGATGCCCAACCCAGATCCACCTCTCAGGCCTTCTGAAGTTGGTACAGTTCCCATGGGTGCTCTTTGGACGGGGTGTTATCCTAAATGTATTATTACAATATTTTAAATTTTGAATTTTAAAGGGTAAATTTTTGGGATGTTACAGTAAAAGCCAAAAAAATCAATTCGGACGAAAATTTAGTATTTACAGCTACCCCTCTTTACTTAGATTTTACTAGGATTTTACTAGATAATATGACGAAATTTAGTATTGACAGCTATCAAATGTTATTTGCTTTCTCATATTTTACGTGATTACAACAAGGGAACAATTATAAAACTGGTTCCATTCTACCTAGTGTTATTTTGAACTGTGACAAACACTCTTTAAAATATTATAACATATGTAATCCTTGGATAAAAATAAAATACCAGTATTTTCTGATGTCGTTTACTTGTAATTCGTCGTCATAACCTGCTCTCAATAACAGGCGACCCGAGCCGTCTTCCATCGCGACTTCAGACCTATCTCCCCGACTCCTCAAGGACTAACGAGTAAAAACATCGATACTACGCGTAACGATGCACTATACTCAACACGAGCCGAAGTCATTTCATTGGGCGAGACATTCACCTCCTCGCGCAGAAGAAGGTGACACTCGAATCTCAGTCTCACGCGTGAGACTAGCAAAAATGCTCAAAAGACAGACGAAGTTACAAGTAAATAACATAGTGTATGTACCACCTCCAACAGAATAAACGTTCTCAATCACGAATTCGTACATATTCTCAATAATATGTATAAATAAACCAATATTGGATCAAGGAAATAACCAACAATTCTCAATAATTGTTTCAAAATACTCCCGTGGATTCATGCATTATTGCCGAACGCTATTTCCAACTCTGATGCTGTCTGAACGAACGTTCTGGAATCAATCATCATCAAAGGCCGAACGCTGCCGATGAACACCAAACCTTATTAACCGAGCTCCAAGGACGAACGCTCGAGATCAAGTCTAGTCGTACGTTACCTCAGACGAGTACTTCCTGAGGATTAACATCATCGAGAACGAACGCTCACAAACACAATTAAACCAAGGTCGAACGTCAAAGATCCAAACCAAACACTTAAAGCCGAACGCTCAAGATTGCTACCCAAGAGTTCCATGTTAGGAACGAACGCTTATACCCACTAATATCTCAATACTGAACACTCAAATCAAACACCATTAATCCGGACATGATAAGGACGGACGTTTTGATACTCAGTCGAAGCCCTAAGTCCCTTTGCCGAACGGCATTAAAAGAAGCCTGACCGAACGACATAAATCAGCAGCTAACCGAACGGTGCTTAAATCAAAACTTAACCGAACGCTCAATAGTCACTAATACCCGCTCAAGGTTCAACACTTGAGAATAAGCAACTTAAAAACCGAACGCTCACTTATACCCACAAACGGAACGCTCATTTAGGACTCAAAAACCGAACGCTCAATTATACTTAAAAACCGAACGCTCACTTATACCCAAAAGCGAACGCTCACTTATACCCAAAACCGAACGCTCACTTATACTCAAAACCGGACGCTCACTTATACTTAAAAACCGAACGTTCACTTATACCCAAAACCGAACGCTCACTTATACCCAAAACCGAACGCTCACTTATACTCAAAACCGGACGCTCACTTATACTTAAAAACCGAACGTTCACTTATACCCAAAACCGAACGCTCAGGATTCAAACCTAAACTTCTATTTTTAAGAACGAACGATTGCAATCACTAATACTCAGTACCGAACGCCCAAGATTACTTCTTGTGGATTCCAATTTAGGGACGGACGCTCAAGTTGAAACCTGGATTGCCAATTGCTAACGAACGCTCACAATCATTTGGACGAACGTCTAGAATCCTGGCCGAGCGATTCAATCGAACAGTGTTAAATTCACACTTAACCGGACACTATTAATTTAGGTTTCAACCGAACGGTATTTAAAATAAGCCCTGACCGAACGCTAATATCACTATTACAAACCAAGGACGAACGTTCTAAGTTGGCTGATTCGGGCGGACGCTCAGAACAATAACCGAACGTTCAGAAATTGGACGACCACTATTTGGTCGAGCACTGTTTGAACGGACGTCCAATTTTGATTCACCAAAATTGGACGTACGCGCTTTCTGCAGAAATTCTGCAGAAACGCACCAAAGTCCAGAAAACCCAGAAAACCTCCATTTTCATCCCCTTCTTCCCAGATTTGCATCAAATACAGATTATTTCAACAATTAATGAAATAAATCAAACTCCCCTTACCTCTTGAAGACTTCCATGTAAATTTTGGGATCTAACTCCTCCCAGACGCGCAGATCAAGATCTCCTTGCAACCTCAACAATTCTTCACCTCCTCTCACCAGATGCCCAACCCAGATCCACCTCTCAGGCCTTCTGAAGTTGGTACAGTTCCCATGGGTGCTCTTTGGACGGGGTGTTATCCTAAATGTATTATTACAATATTTTAAATTTTGAATTTTAAAGGGTAAATTTTTGGGATGTTACAGTAAAAGCCAAAAAAATCAATTCGGACGAAAATTTAGTATTTACAGCTACCCCTCTTTACTTAGATTTTACTAGGATTTTACTAGATAATATGACGAAATTTAGTATTGACAGCTATCAAATGTTATTTGCTTTCTCATATTTTACGTGATTACAACAAGGGAACAATTATAAAACTGGTTCCATTCTACCTAGTGTTATTTTGAACTGTGACAAACACTCTTTAAAATATTATAACATATGTAATCCTTGGATAAAAATAAAATACCAGTATTTTCTGATGTCGTTTACTTGTAATTCGTCGTCATAACCTGCTCTCAATAACAGGCGACCCGAGCCGTCTTCCATCGCGACTTCAGACCTATCTCCCCGACTCCTCAAGGACTAACGAGTAAAAACATCGATACTACGCGTAACGATGCACTATACTCAACACGAGCCGAAGTCATTTCATTGGGCGAGACATTCACCTCCTCGCGCAGAAGAAGGTGACACTCGAATCTCAGTCTCACGCGTGAGACTAGCAAAAATGCTCAAAAGACAGACGAAGTTACAAGTAAATAACATAGTGTATGTACCACCTCCAACAGAATAAACGTTCTCAATCACGAATTCGTACATATTCTCAATAATATGTATAAATAAACCAATATTGGATCAAGGAAATAACCAACAATTCTCAATAATTGTTTCAAAATACTCCCGTGGATTCATGCATTATTGCCGAACGCTATTTCCAACTCTGATGCTGTCTGAACGAACGTTCTGGAATCAATCATCATCAAAGGCCGAACGCTGCCGATGAACACCAAACCTTATTAACCGAGCTCCAAGGACGAACGCTCGAGATCAAGTCTAGTCGTACGTTACCTCAGACGAGTACTTCCTGAGGATTAACATCATCGAGAACGAACGCTCACAAACACAATTAAACCAAGGTCGAACGTCAAAGATCCAAACCAAACACTTAAAGCCGAACGCTCAAGATTGCTACCCAAGAGTTCCATGTTAGGAACGAACGCTTATACCCACTAATATCTCAATACTGAACACTCAAATCAAACACCATTAATCCGGACATGATAAGGACGGACGTTTTGATACTCAGTCGAAGCCCTAAGTCCCTTTGCCGAACGGCATTAAAAGAAGCCTGACCGAACGACATAAATCAGCAGCTAACCGAACGGTGCTTAAATCAAAACTTAACCGAACGCTCAATAGTCACTAATACCCGCTCAAGGTTCAACACTTGAGAATAAGCAACTTAAAAACCGAACGCTCACTTATACCCACAAACGGAACGCTCATTTAGACTCAAAAACCGAACGCTCAATTATACTTAAAAACCGAACGCTCACTTATACCCAAAAGCGAACGCTCACTTATACCCAAAACCGAACGCTCACTTATACTCAAAACCGGACGCCCACTTATACTTAAAAACCGAACGTTCACTTATACCCAAAACCGAACGCTCACTTATACCCAAAACCGAACGCTCACTTATACTCAAAACCGGACGCTCACTTATACTTAAAAACCGAACGTTCACTTATACCCAAAACCGAACGCTCAGGATTCAAACCTAAAATTCTATTTTTAAGAACGAACGATTGCATTCACTAATACTCAGTACCGAACGCCCAAGATTACTTCTTGTGGATTCCAATTTAGGGACGGACGCTCAAGTTGAAACCTGGATTGCCAATTGCTAACGAACGCTCACAATCATTTGGACGAACGTCTAGAATCCTAAAATATTATAACATATGTAATCCTTGGATAAAAATAAAATACCAGTATTTTCTGATGTCGTTTACTTGTAATTCGTCGTCATAACCTGCTCTCAATAACAGGCGACCCGAGCCGTCTTCCATCGCGACTTCAGACCTATCTCCCCGACTCCTCAAGGACTAACGAGTAAAAACATCGATACTACGCGTAACGATGCACTATACTCAACACGAGCCGAAGTCATTTCATTGGGCGAGACATTCACCTCCTCGCGCAGAAGAAGGTGACACTCGAATCTCAGTCTCACGCGTGAGACTAGCAAAAATGCTCAAAAGACAGACGAAGTTACAAGTAAATAACATAGTGTATGTACCACCTCCAACAGAATAAACGTTCTCAATCACGAATTCGTACATATTCTCAATAATATGTATAAATAAACCAATATTGGATCAAGGAAATAACCAACAATTCTCAATAATTGTTTCAAAATACTCCCGTGGATTCATGCATTATTGCCGAACGCTATTTCCAACTCTGATGCTGTCTGAACGAACGTTCTGGAATCAATCATCATCAAAGGCCGAACGCTGCCGATGAACACCAAACCTTATTAACCGAGCTCCAAGGACGAACGCTCGAGATCAAGTCTAGTCGTACGTTACCTCAGACGAGTACTTCCTGAGGATTAACATCATCGAGAACGAACGCTCACAAACACAATTAAACCAAGGTCGAACGTCAAAGATCCAAACCAAACACTTAAAGCCGAACGCTCAAGATTGCTACCCAAGAGTTCCATGTTAGGAACGAACGCTTATACCCACTAATATCTCAATACTGAACACTCAAATCAAACACCATTAATCCGGACATGATAAGGACGGACGTTTTGATACTCAGTCGAAGCCCTAAGTCCCTTTGCCGAACGGCATTAAAAGAAGCCTGACCGAACGACATAAATCAGCAGCTAACCGAACGGTGCTTAAATCAAAACTTAACCGAACGCTCAATAGTCACTAATACCCGCTCAAGGTTCAACACTTGAGAATAAGCAACTTAAAAACCGAACGCTCACTTATACCCACAAACGGAACGCTCATTTAGACTCAAAAACCGAACGCTCAATTATACTTAAAAACCGAACGCTCACTTATACCCAAAAGCGAACGCTCACTTCTACCCAAAACCGAACGCTCACTTATACTCAAAACCGGACGCTCACTTATACTTAAAAACCGAACGTTCACTTATACCCAAAACCGAACGCTCACTTATACCCAAAACCGAACGCTCACTTATACTCAAAACCGGACGCTCACTTATACTTAAAAACCGAACGTTCACTTATACCCAAAACCGAACGCTCAGGATTCAAACCTAAACTTCTATTTTTAAGAACGAACGATTGCAATCACTAATACTCAGTACCGAACGCCCAAGATTACTTCTTGTGGATTCCAATTTAGGGACGGACGGACGCTCAAGTTGAAACCTGGATTGCCAATTGCTAACGAACGCTCACAATCATTTGGACGAACGTCTAGAATCCTGGCCGAGCGATTCAATCGAACAGTGTTAAATTCACACTTAACCGGACACTATTAATTTAGGTTTCAACGAACGGTATTTAAAATAAGCCCTGACCGAACGCTAATATCACTATTACAAACCAAGGACGAACGTTCTAAGTTGGCTGATTCGGGCGGACGCTCAGAACAATAACCGAACGTTCAGAAATTGGACGACCACTATTTGGTCGAGCACTGTTTGAACGGACGTCCAATTTGATTCACCAAAATTGGACGTACGCGCTTTCTGCAGAAATTCTGCAGAAACGCACCAAAGTCCAGAAAACCCAGAAAACCTCCATTTTCATCCCCTCTTCCCAGATTTGCATCAAATACAGATTATTTCAACAATTAATGAAATAAATCAAACTCCCCTTACCTCTTGAAGACTTCCATGTAAATTTTGGGATCTAACTCCTCCCAGACGCGCAGATCAAGATCTCCTTGCAACCTCAACAATTCTTCACCTCCTCTCACCAGATGCCCAACCCAGATCCACCTCTCAGGCCTTCTGAAGTTGGTACAGTTCCCATGGGTGCTCTTTGGACGGGGTGTTATCCTAAATGTATTATTACAATATTTTAAATTTTGAATTTTAAAGGGTAAATTTTTGGGATGTTACAGTAAAAGCCAAAAAAATCAATTCGGACGAAAATTTAGTATTTACAGCTACCCCTCTTTACTTAGATTTTACTAGGATTTTACTAGATAATATGACGAAATTTAGTATTGACAGCTATCAAATGTTATTTGCTTTCTCATATTTTACGTGATTACAACAAGGGAACAATTATAAAACTGGTTCCATTCTACCTAGTGTTATTTTGAACTGTG